>NC_134481.1:20801587-20962293 GCF_964194025.1 Convolutriloba macropyga
TGGAGAAAAATTACTTGTACTGCTTGAACCAAAAAATATGCCGCCTTTTTTGGAACACGGAAACGAAAACTGTTTAACTCACTCTAGAAAAATACGTATTGTAAAACTAGAAAGACACAGAAAGAGAAAACCTTACAAACACAAACACCCCACATATTATACAGACAAACACACAAATGCCGACCCCATCACAAAAAAAAACATATTAAGGTTACTCGCGTTTATTTTTAGTTTGCCTTTGTTTTTCTAAATAATTAGGTGTCGATTTGATTATTGAATCTGTAACTTTGGCACTAAACTTTGGAATTATTTTTTTTAAAGTTTTGTCATTTTTGATGGTGCATGAGCATAATGAAACATTTTTAAAAAATATCACAGAAGTGTTAGTTTTGAGAACTGAGAAACAAAAAAATTTGGGTTTGGACTTTTCCAGCCACAATTTGCAACAAAAAATAAGCAATTTTTTTTGCGATTATGATTCCAGACATTTTTTGCATATTGCCTCTATTGGGGTTTAATATTTAAAGAAATTAGCTATGCCCAGCTTAATCTCTCCCTCTATCTCTTTCTCTCTCTATCTCTATCTTACACACATATACCACATTTTTTACACAAAATGGCAATCACAAATTATATATAATATATATATATATATAATATATATATATATATATATATATATATATATATATATATATATATATATATATATATATATATATATATATATATATATGTATATAAATATATATATATAATATATATATAAATATATATATATATATATTATAAAAACAAACTGATGAAATGGTGTAAGACAAACGAGAAATGGGGAAGTGAAAAACACTGAGGTCGGTTACGTAGATTATAATTTTTTGGTATTTTTTTGGCCCACGCATCCATTTTGATAGTGGACATCCATCCAGTTATTAGATCTGGTATTCTAAAAGGGGTCCTGCTATTAAAATTTTTAATACTGTCCATGTGTGCGTAATCATCAAAACCACTGCTAAGATAAACTTTGTTTTCTTCTTTTGAGTCAATAACGGACCAGTTATTTTCCACTTTTCTTCTTGATTGAAAGTTTTTGGAGGCTACGTAGACCTGTTCATAAAATATTATATTTGTTTGAAATCCTTCTTTTATCGTTTTTTTTACTTAGCATTATTATTGTATTTGTTTATTTGCTACTTGTTTTACTAGTATTAAACGAACATTCGAACAAAAGAGCAAGTTTTAATTCTGAATTCACAGCTTTCTAATGCCGTGATTAAGGCAGAACTGCAACGTTTCTCTCGCGTGTTAGGCGAGCGTGACAGAAAAACCGGTTGGCAGTGAACTGAATAATGCATTCGTCAAATGTCAATCGAATGATGTATAACATCTAATCAATTCAAACTTTAAGACTCCGTTTGTATCCATATGGATCTATTATGTATTTTTAAAAATCATATAGTTTAGTAGTGTTTATAATAGTACTTTCATAAACCTGGTTTCAATCCGGGTGGACTCGTTCCCCACACTTCCTCGTCTAGAGGAATTTTCGACTACTCGAAAATTTTGTCTAATGCTACTATATAATCTCTATTGAGAGACGAGATTGAGCTTAGCGCCGTTTCACATCTGCGAAGTCTTCTCTATGTATGTTGTTGTTAATGTCTTCTTTGTCTTGGCGTTCCTCTGGTGTTTTTTCTTGCTCCGTGTCCTTTGTTTTTGGGAGTTGATGTGTGTGGTTGCTGATTGGGGTTGATGATGATACGTGAATGATGCTTATTATTTGTTCGTCGTTGTTTTCTATGTCTTTTTTGGGGAATTCGAGATTCCTTTGGTGATCTTGTCAATTTTTTGCGTTGTTTTCGAGGTAGAGTTCTCGAATATCGATAGGTCCTTTGATGCATCCACTGTTATTGGACTTCCTTGAGACGAGTCTGATACTACGATTGGTTTGTTTTGTTGTAGCAGGGAGGTATCCAGCTGGATTACCGATTGTTGGGATTTTTGTATTGGACGTTGTTTTGCTTTGTTCAGTCTGGATTGGGCCAGTGCAGCCTCTTTCAATTTTTGGTCAAAGTCTTTTGCTGTCTTTTGTAGGGGTCTTTTAGATGGTCTGGTTGCTTGATTTTTTCTTGGTTGATGCTTTGTTTGCGGCTTCGTTGGGGCTGAGCGCGGGCCTGGTTTCTCCAGGTGGTAGTTGTCATTTTTGGAGAACGCTTCATCGTTGGCGATGGTTATTGGTTGTGGCCCAGAAAGTTGAGGCTGTTTGTTCTTTCTGTCTTTTGTTAACAAAAATTGTTTTTTTTCTTGGTTTCTATTATACTCATTAACAGTTTTACATGCAACGAATTGCATTAGTCTTGGTTTCGTTTCTGTGACTATTGCTAGATCATTTTCTCAAATTACTGTGTCTCGACGGGTGATAGTGTTTAATGTGATGTTTGTCGGGAGTAATTTGTAATGGTTCCATCTCTAATTATATTCCAAACTAGTGTAGGTGTTCTGTGTGGTTCAGGTGCCTTACATGCCTATTTTTTTGCGCTACTTGTTTTTTTTGTTCATGAGTGTGGTTTTTTTGCCGCCCAATGTTATCATTAGTTTATCTGGTATGATCTTTGTAGAAGAAATGGTCTTACGTTTCTGGGGTCCTTTTTTAGGTTTTTTTAGGGTGGATTGGTCTGATGCCTACTTTCTATCTGACTCCTCTTCATAGTACCTGGTTTTCAGTTGAAGTTCCGAGTTATACTCCAGAGTTCAGATGGACTCTGCATTAAACATTGGTGGTCGCAGATTTTTCTTATCTAAATAAAAATGTTTATCTCGTTTTATGATAAACATTTCGGTGATTTTTTTAAGAGGATGTCTGAAAATTGTGTGTTGATGTTTCAACCAAAATGTGCATGAATCATGTGATTTTTGTTGTTGCGTTGTTATGAGTCTTAATTCTTGTATAATTTCAGCTATATTATCTGCAAGTGTTACATTTGACCATTTGATTTCATTGTTTAGTACTAATAATCTTCTCTTTATTGTTTGAATCAGGCTTTCGATCAAACTTGTTGCTCTGGTGCTAATACAAGTTTTATATTGTTTTCGTTACAAAAAATTTCAAATTGTCTCGATTTGAAACATTGAGCTTGGTCACATCTTACGTTTCTGGGAAAGTCATGAAATTTTACGTATTTTTCTAAGAAATCGATTGCGGTTTCGGCATCGCAAAAATGATGTGCCTCTATTGTGAGGATATCTTGAGTAACTATCTATTGATGCTAGAATTTATGTACCTTTGAGACCTTTTTCTGATAACGGTCCGGCGAACTCCAATTGGATTTCTTCGTTTGGTTCATGAGGTGTAGTTAATTGTGAAAGGATGTTTTTAGAGATTATGGATTTTAAGTTCTTACCTATTTTCATGCAGGTTGAGCAACATTTTGGTGAGAGTGATAATCTCTCTATGTATCCTTAAGAACTAAATAATGTCTACTAAGTGTATCATGCTGGTTTGGTCAGGATGATCTCTATGAATCGAAATGATAACGAGTTTTCTCAATTGTGTTAGGATATACAATTTTCCCTCAATAAGATATATCTCGAGGGAGTGGTTCTTAAATCTCGCTTAAGGGAGTGCCAGTAACGACTGCAATGTTCCAAAATATCCCAATATTTGTCTTCAATAATGGTAAACAAATTCTTCTGTGGGGGTCGGCTTTGGTTGCCTCTGCTTTAAAATTTTCGCCGAATACCTTATAAAGTATGATGGGAAATCCCATAAACAACGGAAATAATTGGATTACCATGTTGTTTGGATTCGACGGGTTGGCATCTTCTCCCTTGACTGCTTATCTCTTCTGTTTGTATAGCTATGGTGTTCGTTGGTGGGGGTATCTCTCCAGTTGAAAGTTCTGTGTTTATTGACTTTTTTTTGGGCCCCCTATATCTTCGTTTCATTTGAATTGATGCTGTTTCGTTAAGCGTTCTATTTCTTTTTTGTGATTTGTAATTTGTTTGTGTATAAATTGTTTGAATTGATTTTGAAATTGAAATTTGAAAAAAAACTGTGTATTTGAAATTTGTTTGTTTTTATTTCAAGTTGAAAGAACAGAATGCGACAGTTTGTAAATAGCAAAAAATACTTTTGGTTTATGTTCTCTCTTGGTTTGAAATACTCTCGGTTTGAAATGATTTTTCATGTCATTGTGTGCAGCGCTTTTTCGCGCTTTCTGATTGGTTCTTTTTTCTATGTGCGGAGTGCATTGTGTAATGTAATGCTTGTATTGTTTTAATTAAATGATTTCTGTCAATGTTTTCACCAGTTGGAGGCGAATTGGGTTTCTACGTAAATAGTTCGCCAAACCCATATCTTTGTGGGTGATGTGTTCAACTTTGAAATGAAATGGTAATAATATCTCTAACCAGCGTGTTAGTCGGCTCTGACATGTTTTATTTCCTCTATTTTTTTAAATGCTGATAGTAATGCTTGGTGATCCCTTTGGAGGATGAATTGGGATCCGTAAATAATATTTGAAACGCTCCAATGACCAAACCACTGCTAGCTGTTCTAGTTCTTTTGTGCTGTATCTTTGTTCGTTTTTGTTGAGGTATCTGCCTGCGTATGCTATTGGTTGCCATACGTTTTCTCTTTTTTGTTCTAGGCATGCGCCTACTTCTTCTTTACTCACTTGCATTGCGTTTTAGTCTTGTTTCATTGTTTATGTTAAAGTGTTTGTTTTCTACAATTGTTTTTTATTGCATTTTGATTTTTGTTGAATGCGTTTGTGTGTTTGTACTCGTTGATAATAGTGGACGTAGTGGTGTTGAAAGTGTCGCTAAGTTTAGTATAAATTTTAATAAGTTATGTATGGTGCCAATGAATTGTCTTAGTTGTGTTAATGTTATGGGATTTTCCAATGGGACAATTATGTCTGTTTTTCTCTTGGTTGGGGTTATTAATTTGGATTTCTTTCTGTAAGCTAACCAAAAGATTTCTGCTACAACGAACTCGCATCTGCGTAGGTTTATAGCTATTTTTCATCGTCCAACCTTTTTAAAGTTTTGTCGATTTATTTTTGGTGGTTTTTTTATTGCTCCTTTATTTATAATTGTTATTATATCATCTAAGAATGCGCTTGTTGCATTTAATCCGTTTACTTCCAAATTACTGGTAAGTCAGTGAGTCCATTCAGGACTCTGCATGTTCTTGTCGCGTTAATTCTATTTTCTGAAGTATAGGTTGACTTCCAATGTTTTTATTTCCATTAATTTTCATTGCTAACTTGTCCATTAGATGGTCTGTGCTCTGCATTTGGTATTTTTTGTTCTTGAGTATCGCATTTTGTTCATTTTTGTGTCGCATCGTTTACGTTCTTTGAATCTAAGACTGTTTTCATTGTTTGATTGGCTTTTAATGTTATGACCACGGGGCTGATGACATGTTTATCTGAACAATTTTCCTGTTTTTCATTTGTTTGCCTGCTATGAATTTTGTTAATTAGTTTTGTACCTTTTCGGTTAAGGGTAAGGGTATGCGTTTCCCCGTGTGGTGTTGACCGGAACTCTGATTTAAATGGAGATCGTGCTATGTGATTCTTTGAGCGGCCTAATCTCGTTTATAAGTGAGGGTATTTGTTAAATATCCATTTGGACGTTCTTAGGTGTGTGCTTGAATCATTTAGTAATTTGTTCTCAACTTTTGGTTCGTTCGGAGACATTGTTAGGTGTAGTCCTAATTTTTTCAAGACGTCTCTCCTCATTATGGGTTTAAGTCCACGAGGGGTATAGTGTATCGTTGTGCAAGTGAAGATTTGCAGGCTGTTTCTGTGCTGATGAAACAAACTCGTTGAATCTCTTCCTGTATCTGCTAGCCAATGTACCGTTTCTTTGTTCATTTTTGATTTTAGCCAGATTTCGCCTCTGTTTGATTTGTTTCCTAGTGGTCACTTTTTCTTGGGTGAAACTTAGGGAGTTGATGAAATTGACGTTCTGACAATCTTCCGTCTTTTCTCTTGTAATCTTATGTAACAGGTTGCTTCGGGGTTGATTATTTTTTCTCTTGATTCTTGTTGGGCTGCCGTTTTTTGTTTGTTCATGATTCTGACTTCTGGTTTATTTGGATTTGTAGCCAATCGGTTTTGTATATGTCTTTGTTGGCTGTTTGGATATTGATTTTGCCGTCTCTGTTGTATGTTTCAATTTCGTCTTGTTGGCATTTCTGACTTGCATAGTTTTGCAAATGCCCGATTTTCTTACATATGCGACAAATTTCGTTTTTGGCAGGGCAAATGTTTATATTCGCAGGTAGAAATTTGTTTCCACATCGTCTGCAGTCTTGTATTTGACCCGAAGGTGGAGTTGGTGGTAACAGTGATCTGTTTAATCTCTTGATGACTTTTACGTTGTCGTTCCAGGGGGTGATGTTGCTGTTAGATGACTGTGTTATTTTCATCTTTTTCTGGTTTTCCCGTTCACTGTCTCTTGCTCGTGCACAATGTAGTTTTTCGCTTGGTGATCTGTCCCCAATAGTAATTCCGTTTAGATTTGGTGATTATTCATTCCCTGGATGAATATACTTTTGACAAGGCTTTCTTAATGGTGTTCCCAGTTGCATAACGCTGCTTAATTCTTTCTTCTTTAAGAAATACTTTTAATGGTTCTCCTTTTTTCTGCATCTTGAAAACTGAAATCTGTCGAATGTTTCGTTTCGTGTTTGCACGAATGCTTCTTTTAAATGTTCCAGTAGATATTCGATCGTGCATTTTTGTAGGTCTGTACGGGGAAAGCGTTAATGGAAGATTTTTGTAGGTTTTGCTCCCAGTGATAAAACATTAGGCTCTTTGCCTTTGTTTCTGCTTCTTCCAAAGGTGTATTAGCTGCTATCGGTCCTTATTCTTCTGTCCATGCATACATTTTGCCAACATGTCCTTCTTTTGACATTTCGTTGTTCTCTCTTGTGGATAATCTAGTTCCTCCCTCTCTGGTTTGGTGCGAAGGAGCTTGTCTGCCTGCATGTTGTCTTTAACCATAATGACCAGTTTTACTGTGGCCAAGCATTTCTCCCAATCTAATTCCAGTTGGTGTCCCTTATCCCAGTTTAAATTCACACCAAGTGGAAGGAGAGCCATTGCTGATTGCGCCATGTTATGTAGAACCAAACGCGCGGACAAAAGAGCAAGATATAATCTTGAATTCACAGCTTTCTATTGATGTGATTCAGGCAGAACTGCAATGTTTCTTTCGCGTGTTAGGTGAGCGTGACAGAAGTACCAGTTGGCACTGAACTGATTATTGAAATCACCAATTGTCAATCAATTTATGTACAAAAAATCACCAGTTGGTAACGTAAATGTAAATACTCAATTTGTATTCAAATGGTTCTAATATTTCTATATATATATATATATATATATATATATATATATATATATTATATATATATATATATATATATATATAAGTAATATAGTTTAGAAGTGTTTATAATAGTACTTTAGATAACTTGATTTCAATCCAAGTGAACTCTGCCACCACAATAATTATTATTATTATTATTACTATAAAAATTATTATTATTATTCTTCTTCTTATTATTATTATTATTATTATTATTTGAATTACTGTTATTATAATTATTACTCTTATTATTGTTATTATTTTTATTTGTAGTGTTTATAATATTAATGTTTTTTTTATTATTGTCAATACTATTATTATTATTATTATTATTATTATTATTATTATTATTATTATTATTATTATTATTATTATTATTATTATTGTTTTATTATTATTATTATTATTATTATTATTATTATTTTTATATTTATTCTTGTTAATTTTTTGTTAGTATTATTATTATTTTTATTACGATTATTGTTAATATTATTATTATTTTTAATTTTGCTTTTATTATTACTTTTATTATTATTATTTTTATTATTATTTTCAATGTCATTATTATTTTTTTTTATTATTAATAATTGTTATGCTGATCCCAGAGAAAACACTGGCGGATAAATACTCTATTTCGAAGTTTTTCAATTTACCAACTGAACTTGAGCTGATTTTCTCTTGTTGTCACGCGCACTTTTTCTAAAGCGGCGAGCGTTAGACTGATTTTAATTTAGTTACCAGACAGTACCTGTTAACTAAAGAAACATAAAAAGGTCCGGGGAACTGAAGTATAAATGAACAAAGGCAACGAATGGTAAATATATCTACGTATTGTTTTAAGAGTGTTTATAGTAGTAGGTTTAGATGCTTGGTTGCGATCCCTAGTGATTCATTTTCTATCAATACATGACTACTTGGTGTTCCTTCTGGAATTCTTCCATAACACACCCCCGCTGGGAAAAATTTTGTCCTCAAAATACTGATGGATCATAAAAATCTCTTGGGTTGATGTCCGAGATGGGGCTTGGTGGGCCTCCTTCGTGTTCCTCGGTTTCGTTTGTAGCTAGGGGTTCAGCTTCGAGTATTTAGTTGTCTTCGTTTTGGGGTGGATTCCAGAGTGACCACCTCCTCCGATTGTTTTCCCGTTGAGTTGGTGCTGTCCAAATACACCACCTCGATTGGAATGTCGCTTTGATCTTGTTTGTTGGGGGAGTTGTGCTTCCAAATGCGCCCTACTATCTTGTCGACTCCTGGAGTCGATCTGGCTTTACTTGGGCCCGGGATTGTTGATGGGTCTGATGGAGGGTTCATGAAGTCATTTGCATCTGAGGAAGCTGTTATCTTGAAGGTGGATCCCGCGGGACTTTCCCGGATGTTGAACGTTCTTATTGTTGAGGATGGTTGTATTTTGCTGGGGTTTGTTTTTGCCAAGGATTTGTTCTCTGATGAACTAGAGTACAAAAGTTTTCTCTTCTCCGACCTTGTTTGTTGGCTATGTTTAGAGCGGCTTCCTTTGACTTTTGTGCGAATGTAGTTGCCCTGTTGTTGTCAGCCTTTTTGCTTCTGCCTTTCGGGTTGGGCTTAGCTTTTGTTTGTTTGGCCTGTTTTCTTTGATTGGCTTTTGCCATCTTTAGTATTTCCGAGTGTCGCAGGGGTTCTCTTTTCACCGGGTTCGGACGGCTTGTCATGGTCAGGGCGGCTCTTGCAGCTTGCTCTTCTAAATAGAATTGTCTTAGTTTACGTTGGTTACTGTGATATTCGTTAACTGTTTTGCAAGCGACCATATGTACTAATCGTCGTTTGTTATCAGTGATTGTTTCCGATGGTTTTGGGAGTGTTTGCGTTACGATTGCTAGGTCGCTATTTCTAATGACCGTGTTTTTTCTATTATTTGTGTCGAGTGTTATAGTGTGGGGTGAATAATTAGTTATTGTTCCATCTGGAATAATGTTCCATGTTGGTTTTAACGATCCTCGAGTTGTCGGATTAGTCTTACGTGCTATAGTTTTTCTAGCTATATTTTTCTTGTTGTAAATGATTGTTGATGTTTTATCAACGAACGTTATTTGTAGTTTAGATGGAGTAAACCTACCAGGAACGCGCGTGTGGCTAAGCAGCGGCGCGTTCTCTGAATCTGAGGTGTCCGGTGATAATGCCATCGGGACGGCACTATGTGATGGCTCTTCATCCTTGTACTGGATATCTAATTCCGGTTCTGAATCTTGTTCAAGATCCCACATTGCTTCCCTGGGGAGTGCTGGATGTTTCAGTTCAGTCTTGTCTGAAACAAAGGATCGTAATTTGTTATACATTAACCTTGTTTTGTCTGGTTTTACTATGATATTCGTTTCGATAGCTCCGTGTTAGGTGGCCGTCCGAAGTGGGCCTCAGATGGTTTTATTTTTGTGACAGAGTTAGGAATGAGTCTTATAGATTGGATTATTTTTTTTTACGATTTGGGCTAAGTCGGCGTTAGACCATATTGGGTCTGACTGCATTATGGCTACTCGGCGTTTGGATGAGGCGTTCTACCATTCCTGTTGGTCTATGATCACCTGCCGGAGCTAGTATTAGTTTGATATTTTTATCTTTACAATATATTTCGAATTCCTGCGCTTTATAAGCTTGTGTTTGGTCACATCTCATAGAACGTGGTATGCCGTGAAAATTACAGTATTCCTCAAGGTATTTAAGCGCCGTTTCCGTATCACAGTTTTTATACACTTGTGCGTGAGGGTAGCGTGTTGGACGGTCAACCGTGACTAATATATAATAGTCGTCCTTTTGTTCGCGGAATGTTAAGGGACCATTGAAATCCATTTGGATTTCTTCGTTAGGTTCGCTTAATTTTGGTATTTCTCCTAATTGTGATTTGTTTTGAATTGCTTTTAAATTTTTACCGTTCTTAATGCAGTCCGGGCATGATTGAGCTTTGTATGTCACGTCTCGATGGATACAGGGGAACCATATTAGGTCCGCTAAGCGCAGCATTCCTAATTGTCCCGGGTGGGTCTGGTGGAGCGAGTCAATCACAAGTTGTTTCAAAAATTTTGGAACCATTAATCGATTGTCATTTAATATGCATCCCGAGGGAGTGACCGATAGGTCACGTTTGAGGGAATAAAAGTAAGGGCTAACGGATTTCAGCGTGTTCCAATACCGATCTCTAATTAGTTTTCTAATTGGAGCTAATTGTTTTTCCCTTTGCGTCGCTTCTGCTATGAGTTCTTCTCCAAAAACCTGGCAGAGGTTTTTCCTATACTGAGGCATGTTTGTTTCCTTCCCTAGGGGATAGATTGTAAAGTTTGGGTCATCTCTCAGTGGGGCTCTGCCTAGGCCATTATTCGACGTCCCCTCCGTTTGAGTGCTAGTTGATGTAAATGTTTTCAACGGGCTGGTGATTTTAGGTTTATTCGGGGCTCTTTTTTGTTTTTGAATGGGTTGTAAAAGGGTTTCAACTTTTGGATTGCTTCTTGTTGTTACGAAAACTTTTTGGAATTTTGAATATGGAGTAGTAATTGAAAAATTAGTTGGATTAAGCGTAGTGTCTGGGGAAAGTGGAATTGGGGGATTAGATTTTGACTGTATAGGATTAATTTTAGATGATTTATAATTTGATAAAGAATTTTTGCAATTGGAGGATTTAATGGAAAGTTTTGAATTAGAAGATTTGGTAGAGGATTCGATAGAAGATTTGTAAATTGATGAGTTAAATGGATTGGATTGGATTGGATTAATTGTGTTAGAAGATTTATAAGTTGTAATGTGAGCGAGCGACTGATTTATGTAACGAGTTTGGCAAAAAGCGTTCGCTTTCTGTGCTGTATGCGCTTTGCTATGTATGATGTCATCGCTTGTTTGGTAATTGTCTGCGTTCATTTTGTCGATTGTATTTTTTAGCAGAATATACTTGAAATTGTTAATTGTGTATCTTATGAATTGTGTGTCGTCGCTCGAAGGTGGCGGGGGAGGTTGCGATGGGTTCCTGCTTAAGTAATCAGCAAATCCCATGTCCTTCCCTGGGACATGTTCGATTATAAAATTAAATGGGAGTAGTCTATCGAACCATCGTGTTTTGCGACTTTGGTATGTTTTGTTGCCTATGTTTTCCTTTAAAGCTGAAAGAAGTGCCTGATGGTCGGTTAATAGCTTAAATTCTTGCCCGTGTAGATAGTGTTTAAAGTGTTCGACGGCCCAAACAACGGATAAAACTTCTAATTCGTTTGTACTGTAACAGTATTGTATTGTCAATGTATGGCACACCATGCGAAAGTTATGGTGTGCCATACATTGTCATGTTTATGTTCAATACTGGACCCAGACCTTTATTGCTAGCGTCGCATTTGCTGCGCGTTTCTTTTGTTGTATCGAAATGCTTGCTTTCAATAATTTGTTTCATTTTTTGTTTTATGTTTTTGAAAACTTGTGAGTGTATTTCGTTCCAATTGAGACGTTTGTTTTTGTTATCTTGTTTTTTCAGAAGTGGTCTTTGTGGTTCTGTTAGCTCTGCTAATTTCGGGATGAATTTTATTAGATGATGTATGCTTCCCATAAATGACCGTAATTGTTTTAATGTTTTGGGGTGTTCTAGTTTCATTATGGCTTCGGTTTTTGTGATTAACGGTGTTGTTCCCTGGGGAGTTTTGTGAAACCTAACCATTCGATCATGTTTTTCGCATTTTTGTAGATTTATTGCGAGGTTTTCTTTATCCAATTTTGTGAGTTTTTTTATCTATTTCAATTTCGTGTTCATTCAAAGATCCCTTGGTAATGACCAGAATATCGTCCAAAAATGCAAATTTTGAATTTATGCCTTCTAATGTTTTGTCAATTGTTTTTTGAAACGTTGCCGGCATATCCGTTAGTCCATAAAAACTGTTTATGAACCTATATGTTCCAATAGCCCTGCCTCCCAGAATACTAAATTTACAGTGTTTGGCTATTGATTCATCTAGGGGGATCTGGCTGTAGGCGTATTTCAGGTCAATTTTTGAGATCCAGTACATCCCTGGGGATGCTTTTCTTTCTGAAATATGTAATGCTACTGCATCGATTAGGTGATCTATGCTTTGCATTTGGTATTTGTTTTTATGTATTGCTTTGTTTAGTTTCTTCGAATCTAAAGCTAGTTTTACTGATTTGTCCTTTTTTTTACCGTGATGACCACCGGGCTTATGAAGACATCGTCCGGGCATTTTTCCAATCGCACTATTTGTTTGTCATTGATTAATCTGTCTATTTCTTGTTCTACCTTCTCTAGTAAGTGCAGTGGGACTCTTCTGCCTTTTTGTTGATTAGAATAATGATTTTCTCGGAATAGTGATTTTGCTATGTGATTTTTGGATCTGGCTAACCGTGTGCACAGATAGAGATATTTTTTAAATATCCATTTTATTATATTTTTCCCGGTTTCGACATCTGAAATATGGTGGATTTGCCTTACTTGTTGTTTTGTTTGTTGTAGGCTGATGCCCAGTTTTAGCAGTACGTCGCGTCCCATCAAATTTGTCGTGTTTTGTTCCACTGTGAGGATTGGGTATCTCTTTGCGCACCAACTCCCGGATGTGGTATCCATATGGATTACCACTTTGATCTTTATTTCTTTATTGTTAAAGCATCTATAGTGTTTGTTCTCGTTATAGTTTTCGATTCTGACGTTGGGCTTTTGCGTCATGAATTTGTTTGCCATTGTGGGGTTGATAAAATTGCGAGGTGATCCTGTATCTGCAAGCCAGTCGATCTTTTCCGAGTTGTTGCAAGTTGTTTGGACCCAGATTTCATCATTTTGTTCCTTGTTCACAATGATGTTTTTTACTGGGCGAAATACTTTTGGTTGTACCAGTTTTATATTTGCCCAGTCTTCTTTTAGTTCTTTTAAGTAGAGTGTTGCTTCTGGGTCTATTGATTCCGCGTTGTCCTCTGTGATTGCTTTGTTTACCTCTTGGCTTTGTTCGGTGACGTGTCGTACACGTCTTGTTTGATTACTCCCTGGGGATTGGTTGTATGTTTGTTGTGGAGGTCGTTGGGATGGTCGTGGTGTTGGTTGTTCTGGCAATTTCGACCGACATAGTTTTGCAAAATGTCCCATCTTTTTACAGATGTTACATTGTGCTTGTTTTGCTGGACAGTTAATATTGTGTCCTTGTGTAAAACGGGCTCCACATCTGCAACATGGTTGTGTTTCTTTTGTTGTTTGTTGCCGTTGTAAGTTTGTTTGTGGGCGCGTTTGAGGGCGGCTATTTTGTTCTGTTTTTGCGTTTACTTGGTTCCCATTGGATGGGTTAGCGCGTAAAATCTCTTTGATTTTCCTGGCCTCTCTTGAGTGAGAGGGTAAAATTCAACACCTGAGCAGCTGTGCGAATTTCGGAGAGCAGCTCCATCTGAATTGCGGAGTTGTTTATTTTCGCAATGAAGAAATCTTTTATTAAATCTTCTTCAACGTTTCCTAGGGCTGCTTAAGAGCTGAGTTCGCGTAATCTGGTGAAGAACGTTTCGAGGTTCTCGTTGGAGTTTTGTTGTACTGTGATAAGCTGGAAGCGATCAAATGTTATGTTTCTTGGTCGTGTGAATGTTATTCCTAACTCGTAGATGAGCTCGTTTGTGAAACATCTATCAATTAGTGTGTGGGGATTACGTTGATGGTAGATTCGGCTTGCTTCTGTTCCGAGGAACAGATACATAAGTCTTTTGACCTTGATATCTGCTTCATCCCAGGTGTAGCGATCGATCAATGGTCCCCGGTTGCGGATTGCTCTGCACTCGTTTTCCCAGTCTATGCGGCGTCTTTCATTACTATTATGTCTTTTGCGAGTTTCTTCTTCGTTCACTCCCTCTATTACTTCTTCATACGATGGGACTGTGGGGTAAAAGAGGTCCACTAACGTAGGCTTTAGTTGTAGTAGTTGGTCTACGTGTAAATTTTCCTTCGCCATGACTGCCAGTTTAAACGTGGACAGCCATGACAGCCACTCTTGAGGGGGGTTGGTGCCGGATTCCCAATATAATGGGACGCCAACAGGAGACTTAAGCGACTGCGCCATGTTATGCTGATCCCTGGGGAAAACACTGGCGGTTAAATACTCTATTTAGAAGTTTTTCGATTTACTTTCAACTGAACTTGAGCTGATTTTCTCTTGTTGTCATGCCCGTTTTTTCTAAAGCGGTGAGCAATAGACTGAACTTAATTTAGTTACCGGACAGTACCTGTTAACTAAAGAAACATAAATTGTTCCGGGCAACTGAAGTATAAATGAACAAATGCAACGAATGGTAAATATATCTATGTATATTTTTAAGAGCGTTTATAGTAGTAGGTTAAGATGCTTGGTTGCGATCCCTAGGGATTGAGTTTCTACCAATACATGACTACTTGGTGTTCCTTCTGGAATTCCTCCGAAACAATTATAATAATAGTATTATTTTGGTTAATGTCTTTTTTGTTTTAATTATTATCATTATTATAATAAATTCAATTATCAGTATTTGAATATTAATAGTATTAAATTTATCATTTTTTGCTAGTCTTATAATAATAATAATAATAATAATAATAATAATAATAATAATAATAATAATAATAATAATAATAAAAATAATAATAATAATAATAATAATAATAATAATAATAATAATAATGACAATAATATTAATACTAACAGTAATAATAATAATACTGATAATAATAATAATAATAATAATAATAATAATAATAATAATAATAATAATAATAATAATAATAAAAATAATAATAATAAAAATAATAATAATAAAAATAATAATAATAATAATAATAATAATAATAATAATAATTATGATAATAATAAAAATAAAAATAATAATAATAAAAATAATAACAATAATAATAATAATTGTGATACCGGTGTAGCCGCATCGTCTAAAACTTACTATGCAACAAAGACTTAAAAGTATCTAGTATCGTATTTATAAACACTTATGATATATAATTAAATGCATTGTACATACTGTTGTCTCCGAAAGGAGTTTATGTTAGTTGCTCATTTTCACGCCTGCGATTTGGCGGGTATTATAACGTGGTTTCAAATTAACACATCTGCTAAGTGCAGACGATAAACCACTGTCATAACGAACAGTCGATTCGTGGCCGAATAAAGTGTTAGAAGTAATTCTTTTCACAAAGCTTATCACAGTTTCAAATCCATCATAGATTCATGAAGCCTATCATAGATATTCCACAAAGCTTATAAAAAAGCAATCATTCCTTAATTCATATTATAAACTCCATTCCAACTGGAGCTATCACGATCTCTAATAATCCAAGAACCGGACTTCCTTTCTCTCCATTCGGACTTAGAAAGTAATACATCAGATACAATAGTCGACCAAACATCGACTTTCCAACAGAGATAATCCTACAAAAGGAATCCACGCGGGATAACATGGCGCAGCCAGCAATCAATACTCCGCTCGGAGTCCCTGGATTCTGGGAGACAGGAGCAAATCCCACAACAGAATGGACCACGTGGTTCGGTACGTTGAAAATGGCCATAATGGCAAGAGACAACCTTCAAGTTGATAAACTGTTGAAACTAAAACCGACAAGAGCGGAACTATTCTATCCAACACTTCCCACATATGAAGATGCACTAGAAGGAGAAACCGAGGAGGAAGAAAGACAGAGAGAACAACGAAACGAACGCAGAAAGGTGGACTGGGAAAATGAATGTAAGCAAATCGAGCAGAAAGGACCGATGATAGACAGAATTCCGTGGGACGAGGCAGACCTAAAGGTCAAAAGTCTAATCTATCTTTCCCTAGGTGCAGAAGGGACAAGAACGTACCACCAGAGAAACCCACACACGAGAATAGAACGTTGTACAACTAATGAGTTGGTACACGAATTGGCTATAACATTCACAAGGCCCCGTAACACAACATTCGACCGATTCCAGTGTTTCAAAGCCATGCAAAGATCAGACGAATCCCTCGAAACCTTCTATAGCCGACTCCGCGAATTAGGAGCACACTGCAAATTCGAGAAACTCGAAGAAGATCTCGTTAAAGACATATTTATATCAAACATGAGAAGCTCCAACATCCAAATGGAGCTACTCTCAGAAGTAAGAACGCCACAACAGGCACTAAATTATGCAATAAATAGAGAAAGGGGCCAGGCTAATCATCAAGAAATTTTAAAGGCAAATACAAACTGGAACACAGTTTCCTACGTTCGCCAAAACAAGATAAGACCACAAATGGCCTACGCTCAACAAGCAAGACCACAAACATCATATGGTCAACAAAAATCATCAGCATGCTGGAAATGTGGAAACACATTTTCAATGGCCCACCTCCAAACATGCACCGCAAAGCAAATGCAATGCAAAATTTGCAAAAAACTAGGACACTACACTTCATTGTGTACGGCCAAAATGCCAGAAAGACGACCACCACGCGGACCAACGAACAACACAAGTCCACAAGTTAAGCAGCAACAAACGAGAAGAGTAAAACACATTAAACAAAGATCGGAAGAAAGCGACCACACGGAGGAAAGCGTAGACGCAGAGGCGGCCCTGTACATAAAAGAACTCCACGAAGACTGGGCGAATATTAACATAATACAACCAATGGAATTCGTACAAAAGAGGAATGATGAAATCAACAAAGACCCATACGGAGAATTTTGGGTAGAAACAAGTACAGCCCAAAACAAAGTACAGTGGCTAGCAGATACGGGCTCACCACGGTCATTCATGAACACCGACATAGCAACAAAACTCCAAAAGGAGATCCCGACTGCAAAAATATCAGAATATACAGAAACCACAGTCTACAAAAGTTTCACAAACAACAATATAGAAATAAAAGGAGTACTTTCACTCGAACTAAATTCAGGATCATGGACAGCTAAAGATTGCAAAGTTCTAATAGTGGAGAATAGAAGGAACAATATAATGGGGAGAGATATCCTCACCAAATTGGGGATTACACTCAGCGCACAGAAAAAACCTGGTAAGACAATTAATATAATTACAAATATTCAAACGGAGAAAAACATTATAAAATGGATATTTCATAAATAACCACACCTTTGTACAAGATTGGGGCGATCAAAAAACCACATCGCAAAATCGATATTTAAATCTCAATATACACCGTCCCAACACAAAGGAAGAAGAGTTCCACTCCATCTGCTCGACAAAGTGGAACAAGAACTCCAAAAACTTATCGACGAAAAACAAATTATTAACTAGACAAATGTTCAGACGAACTACTCATAAGTCCAGTGGTGATAACCGTAAAGAAAGACAAAAC
This sequence comes from Convolutriloba macropyga, assembly GCF_964194025.1. Taxonomy (NCBI): domain Eukaryota; kingdom Metazoa; phylum Xenacoelomorpha; order Acoela; family Convolutidae; genus Convolutriloba; species Convolutriloba macropyga. The sequence goes on from NC_134481.1 coordinate 20,819,264, forward strand.
AGTAAAAATAGCTCTCGACTCCAAAAAGCTAAACGATGCCATACATAAGAACAAATATCAAATGCAAAGCATCAACCACCTTATGGATTCGGTAGCAGTATTCATTTCAGAAAGAAAAAACAAACCAGGACAGTATCTATTCTCAAAAACTGACCTAAAATATGCATACAATCAAATCAAATTAGACGAAAACATCAAAAAACACTGTAATTTCAACATAAAAGGTGGAAAAGCCACAGGCACATATAGATTCATCAACGGATTCTATGGCCTAACCGATATGCCAGCCACCTTTCAAAAAACTATAGACAAAACACTACATGACATAAAAACAAAATTCGCATACTTAGACGATATCCTCATAGTCACAAAAGGAACACTAGAAGATCACAAAAAAGAACTAGACAAAATAATGCAAAGACTAAATAACGAAAATCTAGCAATCAGTCTACAAAAATGCGAATTTGTGAAAGAACAAATAACATGGCTAGGTTTTGTAGTCACTCCAAATGGAGTAACACCAACAAAACAAAAATGTGACGCAATCATAAATCTGGAAAACCCAAAAACACTTAAACAATTAAGATCCTTCATGGGGTGTATCCACCACCTGATAAAACTCATACCAAACTTGGCAAGAATATCCGAACCACTAAGGCCTTTGTTATCAAAAGCAAACACAAAATCACAAAATAAACTTGATTGGAAAGACAATCACACAATCGCATTCAATGACATCAAAGCTCAAATAAAACAAAAAACAGAAAACAAACATTTCGATATATCGAAACAAACGAGAGTGAGATGCGAAGCTTGCAAAAAAGGGCTAGGTGCTTGCCTTGAAAAAAAATCGGTCAATTATGGAAACAAATCGCATTCGCAAGTGGATTTCTAAATAATCTCGAATCAAGATATAGCACAAACGAATTAGAACTACTAGCGGTAGTTTGGTCGTTAGAACATTTTAAATACTATCTTTATGGTACGGAATTCATACTCCAAACGGATCATCAAGCATTACTTTCAGCACTTAAAGAAAATAGAGGAAACAAAACTTATTAAAGTAGATTAACACGATGGGTAGATCGTTTACTACCATTTCATTTCGCAGTCGAACACGTTCCCGGGAAAAACATGGGGTTCGCCGACTACTTAAGTAAAAATCCTACAGGAGAAGCAATTCCACCCACTGAGGAAGACAAAAACTTCGTAATCAACACAATTGAAGAATTCAAACTTTTCATAACAAGAAACTCACTGTCTCCAAATGGAGCGAACAATTCATTCACTCCAAAGGGAGCAATTAATTCAACCAATCAGAACACAGACACAAAACTAGACGAAAATGACGTAATTAATCCAAAACACACAAGCAACAAAACAAACAACGCTTTTTGCCTTAACACGCTTACAAATCAGTCACATATTAACTCTCATTCTTTAAATCCAAACTCTAATTTCAAACTTGTTAACAAAAACATTGTCGGTATAACTACAAGACGTAATCCCAACAAAGATACTTTCAACATCCCTATTAAACGTAGATTTCGAGCCCCTAACAAAACAACAAATCCCCAAATGGAGCAACCAAGTAATTCTAAAACATTTACTAGTTGTAGCACTCAAACGGAGTTCAATTCGAATAAAGGCAAAGGCCTTGACCCTTTAGATCATTCCAAACATGAAAATTTATTCGACGCTCATAACGACCTACCAACCCCCTTATATAGAGAAAACTTTAACAAAGTCTTTAATGAAGAATTCCTTGCAGAAGCCTCACAACGTGAACTCAAACCAATCACTGATTTAGTTAAGACACAAACTTGGGACGACCTCAAGAAAGTAAACCCGCTTTACTTCCGCATTAGACGAGACTTATCGGTTACCGAGACAAATTGTTTATTATATGATAATCGATTAGTAATTCCCCAAAACCTCAAACAACTTGTTATAGACACAATTCAGCACAAACATCCAGGGCAAGTGGGAATGTTAGCGTTAGCCAAATTAATATGGTGGCCACATATCCACTCCGAAATTGTAGCAAAAGCCAAGGCCTGCCGACACTGCATTGATAAAGTTAAAAACTTAAAACCTATCATTCCAAAAAACCAGTTGGGAGATCTACCCAAACTAAATGAGCCTAACGAAGAAATCCAAATGGATTTCGCAGGACCAATTCCATACAAAAATAGCACACAAAACAATTACATCCTAGTAACAGTAGACAGACTATCACGTTTCCCGCACGCGGAAACATTCCACAACTGCGATACGGAAACAGCGATAGACTACTTAGAAAAATATTGCAAACTTCACGGAATTCCTAGATCTATAAGATGTGATCAGGCACAAGCCTTTAAGGCTAAAGAATTTGACATATTCTGTAAAAACAAAAACATAAAACTGATACTCGCTCCAGCCGGAGACCACCGAGGAACAGGAATGGTCGAACGCCTAATACAAGCGATCAAAAGACGCTTAGCCGTACTCGATATTGACCCCAACTGGAGCTCAGAAACTTTAAGCTCACGTCTAGCAAATATAATAGAAAACATCAGACTTATATCTAATAGAACTACAAAAATAACTCCATTTGAAGCGCATTTCGACAGAAAGCCAAATACAGCACTGTCAAACATGCTAACAAAACCAGCGATAAAAAAACTTATCATATCATAAACTAAAAAGTCGTTGTTTAGACAAGCGAACTCTCAAACACGATGTATTGTCACAAGAAGAGATGTGGAGACTAGATGGGAAGTCTGAGGATGAACTCGACATACAGTACAAACAAGACGAAAACTCCACCTCCGCCTCACAGCAAATAGATTCGGACGATTCCGAAAACTTACCACTAATCAGAAGCTCCCCAAGTAAGATATCTCCCTCAGAAATACACTTCTCCATTGGAGATAAAACAACTAAGATAAAATATAATAAGAAAAACGTCGCGCGTAAATCCTTAGCGAGAAAAACTAAAGAACCAAGAAATACTTTAGCACCACAATGGACTATAATCCCAGACGGAACTATAACTAACTACACACCACATATTATAACAATAGATACGCCACTACGGAAAAACACAGTAATCCGAAAAAACGATATTGCAATAGCAACCGAAACTAAGCCAATACCCGAAAAACCAAGATTAATTCATATGGTTGCATGTGAAACGGTTGGAGAATATAAAAGAAACCAAGAAAAAATACGTAAATTCTGTTTAGACGAAGCCAAAAAGCAAAAAGCTGCGAACCAACCACTAGGAACGAAAAGAACACACGAAGCAATTAACAGTACCATGGACCCAGCGGAACCATCAAGTTCAACCGCCAACATCAACGAAGTATCCGGAACAACAAAAGCGAAAACAAGAAACAAAGAATCCACCAACACACCTGGACCTTCAAGAAAGTCAACCAGTAACAAAGCCAATACAAAGCAAACCAAGAAGAACCATACAGTAACCAAGAACAGTAACACAAGAACAATATGGTCAAGAGATAAACTTATACAAATTGCAACAAAGAATCAAAGACAACAACAATACACAACCTCAAAAACTCCAAAAGGAGTCAGAAAAACGAAGACCAAACACAGCACACCAATAGTCAACTTCAATGAACGTGCAAAACAGGCTGCAATCCTAAACAGCAAAGAGCCAAACTCCATACGGAGAAACACTCCACTATTGTCGGACACAGATACGTCTAATAGGTCATTCTTGATCTTTAACACCCCTGTCCCACAACCAAAGTAAAAAAAAATCTACAACGTCGAAGCCGACCCCCACGATGAACGATCTTATGAAGTAATAACTAGCAACGATGCACAAGACTTCATGGAAATGAGCCCACTAAGCCCCAAAACGCAAAATAAGCAAAGTATCATAGCAACAACAACGTTAGACAACGAAGCGATTAACGATACCAATACAAACACAGCGGATATGACTTTTGCGATCTCAACAAAAAAAATTGACATAGCAACCGAGAAAATTTATGCATTCAACGCAAAGAAACAGGACAACATCATACCAAACACAAAAAAGGACAATCCATGTCAAGAACATCCGCAAATTATTTTCCTAGATTCATCCACTTCTTCAAATCAAAATATCGATCTCACTAACAACTCATCAGACCCAACGCCACACGGAACAACGGATACGTCTGAAAGTAATCAATGCCAACCGGAACAAAACACGAGCGATTGCACAAGAAACAAAACAGAATCCACTCAGGAGGCTGACATCAAACAACTCCAAGCGGAAAAAACTTCGCAACTCCAAATGGAACCAAATACGCTCACAACTCAAACCAACAACAAAGAAGCAACAAAGGAGACCACTCCAGAACAACTCCAAGTGGAGAAAATATCCAGCCCAGCAAGTTCACTCGTCTATAAAACCCCTCCATCCTCGCCTAACCCAGACTCAACCTCAGACCTCAACGAGTAGGACCTCGCTGCATTAAATGAAATCCCTTAGATCAGGATTTCTCTGTCAGAGGGGCAATGTGATACCGGTGTAGCCGCATCTTCTAAAACTTACTATGCAACAAAGACTTAAAAGTATCTAGTATCGTATTTATAAACACTTATGATATATAATTAAATGCATTGTACATACTGTTGTCTCCGAAAGGAGTTTATGTTAGTTGCTCATTTTCACGCCTGCGATTTGGCGGGTATTATAACGTGGTTTCAAATTAACACATCTGCTAAGTGCAGACGATAAACAACTGTCATAACGAAAAGTCGATTCGTGGCCGAATAAAGTGTTAGAAGTAATTCTTTTCACAAAGCTTATCACAGATTCAAATCCATCATAGATTCATAAAGCCTATCATAGATATTCCACAAAGCTTATAAAAAAGCAATCATTCCTTAATTCATATTATAAACTCCATTCCAACTGGAGCTATCACGATCTCTAATAATCCAAGAACCGGACTTCCATTCTCTCCATTCGGACTTAGAAAGTAATACATCAGATACAATAGTCGACCAAACATCATTCAACGTTCCAACAGAGATAATCCTACAAAAGGAATCCACGCGGGATAACAACAATAATAATAATAATAATAATAATAATAATAATAATAATAATAATAATAATAATAAAAATAATAATAATAATAATAACAGTAATAATAATAATAATAATAATAATAATAATAATATTAATACTGAATAATTATTATTATTATTACTATTATTATTAGTATTATTATTATTATTATTATTATTATTATTATTATCCTTATTATTTTTTTTTATTATTATTATTATTATTATTAATTGTTATTGTTACAATTTACAAATATTAGCAGTATTATTAATAATTTTACTATTGTCAATTTTTTTTATTACTTAGTGTTATTATAACTCTTCTCCAAAAAACACTGTTTGGAACCTTATTCAGGACAATAATCACAGGAAATTCACTGTTTCTCTTTTAAAAATCATTTAGAATGAAGTATCTGCCCAAAATTTCGCCTTGCAAACGCATCTTAATTGGTGAGGAGCAGCGTGGCCTTTTTTCATTTGATCAGTTTTGGCAAAATGATAAATTCATCATAGAGAGTTGTGAATGCTACCATTGGAGTCACAACTCATTGACTATATTTGAAGTATAAATGCTCGTATATAATGCATTCAGTTGAAAGGTAGTGATTTCTTTCAATCCTTTTGATGCTACGAGAGATAAAAGTTTTATAATGTTTGGATGTCTGTTCAGATTCGTGGTTTTTTTCTTTATTGTGGTCTTTTCACATTGTCGCATCAGAGACAGAACCCAAATGGCAATATAAAAGTTTTTAAATAAGAGTTTTTTGATTTTATCTGCTTCAACATTTCGTACCGCACTTTCCGTTTCAAGATCTGGTTTTTGCCAGTAGCTTTTGATCCGACCCCTGTTGAGGGGGAGGAACTACTCAAATGGGTTTTTTTGCAGACAATTTTGACCGATCGATATATTCATCGTAGAGAGTTGAGACTGGTATCATTAGAAAGCTTGTCCAGCTTAGATTATGGAAATAGAAAGATTTTTTTTGATTTTCGTTTTTTACAGGGAGTTATCGAGGTTTAAACTTTTTAGAAAATAGAGTGAATTCCGTTGATTTTATTAAGATTTTACGGAATTTTTGACTAAAATTTCGCTAATTTTGCTAAAATTTGTTAATTTTTAAAAAGAAAGTGTTGTTGATTTTGTTATTAAAGACATAAAAATAGTGTCGGCTATTTTTATTTAAATTTTTGTCAACAATTCTATCTAAAGGTTTCAAAATTCAGACTTTTTCATCAAAAACAGCACGAAATAATTTCCTTTAGTCCACTTTGATTAAATTTGCAGGAAGTACACATCTAAACAATCTAAACACCACTAACACAGTTTTTGTACACTCAACAGGGGGCTATTTCTACTTCAACATCCGTTGCGGGTGCTCCGTAATTAAAATTTTACCGTTTTTTGCTAACTTTACTAATTGATTATCAAAAACAGCATTTCAATATCTATCTATCTATCTATATATATATATATATATATATATATATAATAAATCATATTTTCTAGTTTTGTCACATTATCATGTTATTGACAGTTCATATATCACATTATTGGCGTTCAAAATCAGGCAAAATCATTAGTATTAAAATCCGTATGAATATAGATTCTGGTTTCAACGGCTTTGACAATACTTTCTCAAAAAATTGATATGAAAATTTTAAATTTTGTCTTCAACTGTCGTTTTTACTTTGTCTTTTTTGTCATATGAATTTGTCTGTACAATGATCCGGCTTCATTGGTTTTCAGAGCCGAATAGATGGTCCGATGTTCTATTATTAGTAGATAGCTGATGGCTTTTATCACTTTGAAAACAATTGTTTTCCAAAATAAAAAACACTTTTTAACTTCGCAATTTTGTTCTTTTTTGTTTGTTTGTTACCTAGTCTCGCTAATTACAGGCCAAATATTACGATATTGTTGTCAGGGGAAGTTGTCTAAGAGATTGGTGTAACAAAATCTAATGTTTTGTATATAATTCGTTATGACTTTACTGGCTTCGGCAAAATCGGGGTTTTCACAAAAAAGAGTATATTGTTTTGTGATTTTTTGTCATATTTTACGTTCTTTTTGTAGACATAAGATATTTCTGGATAATTGCAGGTATCAAGGGTTTACTTGGGAAGAATAAACGAACCTATTTAATTATTTCATTTTGTAATTAATGGCTTTCATGTCTTTGGAAAAAATTTTTTTTCGAAAAAAAGTAAGGATTACCCTATTTTGCCTCTTTTTGTCTACTTGTTACCTGGTTTCATTAATAAGAGGTCACATGGTACATTATCGGTGTACAAAAAAGGTGCAATCGAACATACTTTGAGGGCAAAAATATGGCTTTACGGCTTCGAATGCGTTTTCTGGTAAAATTTAACTGATTTTTTGTTTGTTGTCTATTTGTTGTTCTTTTTTTAACCGCATAGAAATTGATTACCGACAGTTCTTAATTCCCATCTTTAGAAACACTGGTAATCGTAAACCTATGGGATATTTTAGTTGATTTCTAATGGTTTTCCTTACTTTGAAATTAATTGAGTTTTGAAAAAAATTAAGCGAATTTTATTTTGTTTAGTTTCAGTTTTTTCTGACGCTATTTTGTCTTTGTTATTAAGTTTGGTTTTTTAAAACGAAAATAAATTTTTTGATGTAATTAATGTTTTTTGTTGTTGTTTGATATTGCTGTTGGTCTTGACTCGCTTTCTTAATATTGGCATATCTCATGAATCTAATGCATCATTTGTTACTCCACTGAGTTATTTGCCTTGGAGGCTATCTTTTCGTTCATACACCAATTTTTTTTTGAAAAATACTTTAATTTTTGGTTTTTATATCTGTTCTTCATTTGGTGGACCACTATGCCAATATTGTGGATGAGCGGATTCGGAACCTTATGTGCAATCGCACATTACCGAGCCTCCTTGTTCTTTTTGTAATAGTAGGAATTATTCTGTAAATGACAGATGTCACCAGCATTCTATTGACGTATCAAAGAAACTATGTCTCAAACATTTTTTCTAAAGCAAAGTTTAACTTCTCTCTATTGTTTTAATGTTCTAACCCATTTTTTATGACTTGAAGACTATGAGTTTTCGTTAAAAAAATTGTTGTGATTTGTCACTGTCTTTTAATTGCCTTCTTTTCACTTAGTCCTTTTAATGAGATGTCCCATTGATTTTCAAATTTAGTTATGTGTCAACTGGATTAATAAAAATAATAACTGATGACAATAGATAAAACTGTAGTAAGTTAGAAAATAATAATAAAATAGGTTAATAAATAATGGCTTGATGCACTATGTGTTTTGTGAACTAGAGGCACTGAAGACAGATCGGCTTGTTTAGTGTTTTGGATATAATCTATCAGGATTATACCATTTTCTTAGTATGAAGCTGATGATTTTATTGACTTTTAAAAATACTAGGTTTTCGAAAAATCGATGGATTTTTAAACATGCAACCTTTTTTCCTCTTTCTCTGGATATTTTTACCTTCTAGTAACATGAAAGGCTGATCCTATCTGATTTCTAGTGACAAATAAACGAATATGTGGAGTTTAAGGTTTATCTGACTGTGTTTTGGCTTTTTTAATAAATTATTTTAGAAATAGAAATTGAAGTTTTGCCGTAATGTTCTTCTTTTTGTTTATTTAGTTGTGTGTCCTGTGCAATAATCTTTTTAATAGCACGTCTCATCGGCTTGATAAGCCATGATACTTAATAAAACTTTTGATTATTTGGGTTTCCAATTTTTTAAAATTTAAACACCAATTATTTCGAGCAGTATGTGAATAGCTGAAAGATGAGCGAGATGGAAAAATTATGTGCAAGCACACCTTACCGACGCTCCTAGTTTACTGTCATTAGACAAGTTATGTTTTAAAATTTTAATCGAGTAAAAATGTGAAAAGCGTTACATTAATTGGATCCATTTATTATTTTACGCACGCGTATATACCTAGTAAAATTGTGGTTCTTTGCTTTTAATAAGGAAAATAGACAACGACATTGCAAACAGACAACTGATGGATGACTTTGTGACGGCAAGCAAAATTTAGTTAACATCAGCCAGGGAAGTACAAATCTGCAGATAATTAGAAATTCTGTCTGGATACCAACAAAGCCTGCTAAAAGCAGCAATATATTGATCATCCGCGAAATAAAAATATGTCAAATGTTTCTGATGAGCTTCAGGCGCAATAGCAGTTATCAAAACAACATATATTTTAACTAACGAAAAGTAATCACATTCATTTTTTTTAATGTTTTCTGTTTGTTTTTATCGCAACTATCACTACTGGCAACATTTCATTTAATTAACTTCCAATTTTCACTTGTGGCTTGTCCTCCTCATCTTATAAATTCGACCATTGTATCTATTTTTTAAGTATAACATATACTTTAAATTGATTGCGAGTCAAACGGACAAATTGTTTTCTTTTTTCCTTACTGTGCGTGGCCCAGATTAATACTACATAACCAATTCTTTCTTCCTTGAGAAAAAATTTATAAAATACCACGTTTTTTGAACAAAATCAAAGACTTTTCGGAATGTTTTTTTGTGAATTTTTTCATATACGAAATTGATTATAAACTACAGACTTGATAAAAATTTCTCAGCCAAAAAAACCTACGTTATATATTTTGTGTTGAAACGAAGGGCAGTTCGTTGAAAATCAGAACTCAACCAGAATTACAACAAGGAGGCTCAGTAAGTTGCGTTCGCACATAAAGTTCCGGCACCATTCATCCACATTTTTGGCATAAATGTATACCAAATGGGGAACAGTATTTCTCAAAAAGAAATGTGTATGAACAAAAAGATCGCCTGCAACGCAAATGACTCAGTGGAGTAATAAATGCCTCATTAGATTGATGAGATCAGAAACTATTAAGAAGGAAAATCAAGACGAACAACAAAATCAAACAAGAAACATTGGTGATATTAAAAACCTTCTGTTAATTTAAAGAAAAAATATTAACAAGTCAGAATAGCGTCAGATAAAACTGAAACTAAAAAAACAACTTGTTCTTCACTAGAGAAGATATGGGACCACTCCATAATAAAGCTCGATAACAATTAGAGAAAAAAGAACAGAAAGACGTGAAAAAAATTAATTAAATTTTTAAAAACATTTAGTTTCAAACTTAACAATTGAAACTAATTAGAGAGAATATTGGCAAAACCCTTAGATAGCAATTGAAAACATCATTCATGTTTATGATCACATACGACTCTATAGAAAGGCATTAAGACCTGTTGATATTCAATTTTTATGCCGTTACAAAAAGGACAACAAATGGAGAAAACAAACAAAAAATTCAATTAAAAGTCGCGAGAAAACGCTGTCGAAGCCGTAAAGTCAGATTTTGCCCCAAAAATAATGTTGAATTGAGCCTTCTTCGAACGCCAACCAACAGTTTGGTATGCAACCTCCCATTAATGAGAAAAAGAAACAAAAAACAATAAAAAGGAGAAAAACAGCAAAATTAAGTAATGCTTTTGTATTTTTTGGGAACAATTTTTTTAAAGTCTTGAAAGCCCTAAGCTAATTACTCAAATCAGAATCTTGGCTAATTGATTCCTCTATTAAAAATCAATGAGACCTGTCATTATCCAGGAAGTTTAATGGGACAAAAAAACAACGTAAACACTACAGTTAAAACAAATGTGAAAAATGCGGTTAAGTTCTTCGAGTAAGGGGCGTCGAAGTCGTTTTAACCATAATCCACATCTTTAAAGATTTTAAACGTTCACCTGTGTCTTACGTTAACGTCAATATTTCAATCTGAGAATTTTCAATAATAAGATCATGTGACCGAACGCGAAAAAATATAAAAAATGGCCCAATGCCTAAAAATAAAAAAAATTAAAACCTCTTAGTATAAACGCCAGAAAACCATAAGTTAACAAAAAACCGCAAAAAATATTAAATTTTAAATCAGTAGAAAGAAGAGACAGAAGAAGCATACTTTCTTTGCTGACACTAAGCTACAAGTTGACCAGATTAAAAGAAAAATAGTGGCATAGTTCAATAAGCCATTGCTTATTTAAAAATCGAACATCTTTGAAAGTCAAAGCGACCATAATCTTTCAAGTAAAAAAACCAGATAAAAAAATTGGGAACTGCTTAGGAAGTCTATTGGACCTATCAACTGTGAGCTTTGACTTGAATTGTTCTGTTCATTAAATAACATAAAAAAATTGTTTTTTTAAAAAGGACCGACTGATTAAAATCCAAAATATTTCGGGTTGTAACAGTCCATGAATCCACCAAAACCAGCATTGCTATACTGGTCCGTCCATTAAGAAAGATCAAATGTTTCGAATGTTATAGATAAAGATGATTTGTAAGCTAAAATATCAGAAATAATTGCTTCGGAGTAATTATTATAATTAATAATTTATAATTATATTTTAATATTATAATCAATAATTTTTATCGTAATTATTATATTTGTAACTATTATAATATTTATAATTATACCTATTATAATTAATAATTAAAATAATAATCATGGAGTAAATTTAGCAACAAACGGCAAAATTTCAGTTCGAGACTGCTCTCAATGGAAGTGGAAGCAGGATTAGCTCCCTTTGTAGTTTACAAAGGTTGTTGTTGTTATTTTTGGTTTTGTACTCCCGGAAAATTTTATCAAAGGGACTAAAGAAACCTATTTCGGGCAATTTTTGATGAAATAGGCAGAATTTTGAAAAATTTCGCCAAACTTTTAGCCAAAAAAATTAAATCACAATAGTCAACACGATTTTTTGTCTTTAAAAACAAAATCAACAGTGTTATGTTTAACAAATGTTATGCTTTAGCGAAATCGACAAAATTTTACGAAAAAATTCAGGAAAATGTGAATAAAAATAACGCAAATCGGTCTAATATTCACAAAAATTTAAACCACGATAACTCGCTTTAGAAAAAGAAATTAAAAATAATCTTTTTCATTTCATATTCTACGCTGGACGGGCTTTTTATTTATACCACTCACAGCTCTCTACGATGAAAATATCGATCGGTCAAAATTGTCTTTAAAAAATCAAGGTGAGTATATGTCCCCCCCCCCTCAAGAGGGGTCGGATCAACTAATCATTTCAATTTGCTTTATATTGAGACTGATGACATCAATGGGTTGACCTAAGATAACAGATCGGATCATGGGAAGTAATTTTAAAAAAAAAATTTACAGGTAAATATTAAAAAATCGAAAGAAAATCACGAACGAATATTGATCCCCCAGATGCAATGAGCCAAGAACTTATTTTAGCTCAAACTTTTACGAGTAAATAATTTTTAAAAAGCAGAAGACAAAGAGAAAGAAGAAATTGAAGAACAGGAGAAAAAAATTTTGAAGGCAAGAAAAAAAAACAGAACAATGTCTTTTTTAGCACTGAGAATACAACAGACGGAATTGTGTGATTCACCTGAAGCTGCTCCATGAAAAATATTTGAAAAAATATGAAACACAATGTATAAGTTTGCGGTATGCGTAGCAAAAAATTTTTTTCTACTTATAAAACAAAAGAGTGTAAAACAAAAGGTAATTTATTTCACTGTGTGTAACGAAAAATAATTCAACAGAATTGTTTCTTTCTTTTTAATATCGGATCAACTAAATTGATTTGCTTAAAAACTAGTTTTTTTTAAATGTAGCAAGTATCGATTGTTCTTTGAACAACGAAGGCATCGACTAAGTTCTAAATGACCGCTACAATTTTTTATTCGGAATGAGAGAGAAAAATATTTAGGTCAGTTCACGATGATTTATTTGACGCTTTTTTCGGGGAAGCATAATTTGCAATTAACTGTCCTTCATACGGTACTAATTTTGATAAAAGCTGTTAGCACATTCTTTTTATAGGTCAAAAAAAGAATAAAAAATAATTAACACTTCTTGGTAGTTTTTTGTTAGTTTTGCTGTTTGCAATAGCTAAAATTTCTTGGTTAATGTTATTAGATTTTTTTTTGAAACTTGGAAGGGGAGAAAAAGTAGATGTAGGGCAAACTCGAGAATTTTCTCAAAACCAGTTGATTATCTCAATGTCAACTCTACGTCAATTGTTGACTTATAAAAGGATAAAAAACAAAGACAGCAATTGGGAGAAAAACCACAAAAAGACTCAAAATTCAAGGAGGGTTGCTGATCTCTCAGATGTCTTAAGCAGGGAAAGTAAATCTTCGCAAAGTATCAAGTAATGTCCCAAAGAAGTTTTAAATAGTCGCAAATCTTGGAAAAATAATGAAAAAGTTGAAGAATCATTGTTTGAACATAAGATATCATTTCTGTTAGACACTTTTTGAAGAATAAAGTATTTCAGAATACAAATGATTTCCTGGTATTCGCGAAACCAAAAATGAAAACAAAACAAACAAGAAGAGTTATCAATCCATGTAATGATAATGAAGTGCATAATGGTTCAACACAACGAGAAATCAATCAAGATTCAAAGCATCAAAACAATAAAAAAACAAAAAATTTAAAACCAAAAACACATGCAACAGCGCCTCATGTAGTTATATTTTAAACAATAGTCGAATGAACAATGAACAATGAACAATAAAGAACAAATTTCGTCTTTTTTCAGTTTTCTATTTTTGGCAAATTCAATATAATTTGAAATTTAGTTTCCTATCACTGAAAACCGATAAAATGTTTTCCATTGAGAAACAATTTATTTTTGGGTTGTGTTTCAGATTTAAAAGAATTTCCAGACAATTTTATGTTGATGTTTAAAGCGCAATGGAACACAAATCTTTAAGATTATTGCAATTTTGGAGTTAAAGTATAGAGTTTACACAAACGTTCCGTATAAAGTTGTTCATAACTTTTAATTGGAACAACCAAAACTTACAAAAAAACAATTATTATTTCAAGGTTGTGAAAGATTTTGTTACCTTCAGAATTTTGTTTGTGGTGTATTCAAACCTTCAATCCACTAAATTGAATCCGAGTGATTGCAAAAGATTTTTGAAAAAATAAGCGACATTGATCTGAAAAATCTTTTTTCAATAGCTGAGTATTTTTTAATAGAAAGGATCCTTGATTTCACCACAAAAAACCGTTCTACAGATAACAAAAAAAATGTTGATGAAAATACCTTTGTTATTCTAGAAAATTCTGAACATTTACGCAAAAAAGTGTTTAAATGTTGTTGGAACCAGCTGAGTGGACCAATTATGACTCAAAATGAAACATTTTTTTGACATTTTGCTGCTAATCATGAAAAAATTTAGCAAAATGGTGAATGGATATGCAGAAAATTTTTCGTTTTTATATTATAGATTTTGTCGCCATTTTTCTCAGTACAAAAACATAATCCCAAGTTCTATGAGTTTCTGACTATTTATTTATGATTTGAAAAGCCACTAACGATTTGTATCACAATTCCATGATATAATTTCGGCAACATATAATTCAAATTTCATATTTTGTAGGTACCCATTTAGTAATTTTGTACCATTCAAAATAAAATCATATGTTTATAAAAGTTTGAATTTCTTAAATCACCTTGGCATCTACTCTTTCTTCTTTTTTGACTTATCAGATTTTACAATTGTCAGACTTGATTGAATTCCGATTTTTCTACTTCTATCGTCATTATCTGGTCGGAAAATTGTTAAAAATATCCGGGAAGACGGTAAACTGACCTATAGTTAGATATCGTGGCGAAATGGCTGAAGCAGAGTTTGTAACGAATTATACTGATTATTACTATTATTATTATTACGTTTATGATTATGATTATGATTATGATTACTGTGATTATTACAACTATATATATTACGACTATTGTGACGAGGGAGATTACTTTATTGACAGTTTTGAATTCCAGCAGGTTAAATCAAAAAACGTGAAAGTTGAAATCGGTTTTTATTATGTTCAGGTGAGTGGATGTAGTTTAATTTTTTAATTCATTTCCGTCACTAAAAGCTGCTCATTACTTTCAATAGATACCTGAGGGGGATATTTGTGTTATAAAAGTTTTATTATTGTTCCGACCCCACTTGTGTGGGTTTATATACTCAAATGGGTTATTATTTGTTCAGACTATTTCGGCCGATCGATATATTCATCGTAGAGAAATGTGAGTGGCATCATTAGAAAGCTCATCCAGCGTAGAAATCAAAATCAGATTGATTTTTTGAATTTCGTTATTTTTTCGTGGAGTTATCGAAGATTGAAATTTTGGGTGATTACGGGATAATAGGCAGATTTTGTTCACGTTCAGTGTAAATTTTCTTCAATTGAAGATTCTTTAATAAAAATATTAATTGAAAGTTACATTTCACGCAAGAAAACGAATCAAATTTGAGTTCCTAACAGACGAAAGGCGATAAAAAGACTAGTTCTGGTCTCATAGGGAAGTTTACTAAAAAAACTGGAATTATATTTGAAAGCTCTTTTTTTAGAAAACTTTTCATATTTTTTTTTGTTTTGTAAGTCACCTAGAGACAAGTCACTTGTCATATCGAGGTTCCGTTAATGACAAACCTCATTTACAGTCAGATGTAGCCCAATGAAAAAACATTCACTCTCAAAGAATCGCTCATGTTCTTTTGGCTTTGACTCTGATTTTTCTTATTTTTAAGTTAAATTTTGACTTTGTTTTTGAATTTTTAAAAAATTTTTGGAGCCCTATGGCGTAGACTTGTTGACTGAAAGTGCAATAGAATTCGCAATGAGCAATAAGTTATCTTATCTAGTGCTTTGAGTGGACAGCTAATGACTTTTAAGCCATTGGCTTAAAATGATGTTCAATGGAACATAGATACAGTTTTCTGAGAAAAGCTTATGGTTTAAATGGCTTCGACAAATTCTTCTCGCACTTTTCTACTGAATTTTTGGTTTCTACCTGTATTTGTTGTTGTTTTCATAGCCATAAGACCTATTGTGATGTCTTGTTGGTTACCTATGCATGAAGAGTATCCGTGTCCTCCAATCGAGGCATAACTAGGCGCTTTCATCAATTTCTGTTGAATGCTATTGAATTTAATGGCCGTTAAGACCTTAAAAGTAAATTTTCGTTCTTTTAAACATTATCCAGCCCTAAATTGTTTTCGTGATCTGTGATTCAGTCTCAGTAATGACCGGACCCCGTGCATTTCTAATTCAACCAAATTTAATCTAGCTAGTTAATCCTCTTTGATTTTATGAATTCGATGCACGAGTTTTTATAATTTTTTAAGTTTTTGATGTTTGTCTTTAGTAATTTATGTTCCTTTTGAAATTTCATCGCATTATCTTAATATTGATATTTCCTATTGATTTAGAGATGACGTTCAGCGGATCATAGATAAAATTTTCAGAGAATAGCTGATGATTTAAATGGCTTCGACACTTTTATCTCGCACTTTTCGGCTGATTTTTTTGAAATTTGCTTGTATTATTTGTTGTGGTTTTCAATGTCAATGACTTATTGTAATCATTTATTGATGACTTATGAATTACAAACACCTTGTTGTCCTATCGAGTCATAACTTAGCGCATTTTTTAGTTCCATTGAGAGCTTTTGAATTTAATGGCGTTGATATTAGGGGTTTTCTCAGAAATTTCGTGGTTTTAATGTATTTGTTCTTATTTGTTGATTTTTTGAAGTCAATTTGTAACAAAAAAAATTCCACTGTTGTTTAGAAATTAATTGAAAATAAAAATTTGTTACTAAAAATCTCATTTTTATAATGGCTTTGACACTTTCGTCCTTCATTTTCATTTTTTAATTTTTTTGTCTGTTTTTTTTTATTCTTTAGGTAGCTGTAAATCGCTGACAGGTCTGATAAACTTGCTGTTGAGGATGAAATCAGTGATGTTACCGAAGAGGCTAGGTATTAGCCAATAGTCCTAAAGTTTGTGATATACATATTCAAAGATTTTCAAAACGCTTCTGTTGTTGTTCTTTTCGTCAACTTGTAGCTTATTATCTCAATGAGAGATCCCATCCATTTCCTTATATTTTTAGAATTTAACACTTCTGCTAATATTTTGTCGTAACTGATGTTTTGGTTTGTTGGACCTTATGGTTCTTCATATAAACTTTTTGAGTAATGTATTTTCTCTTTTTGATTTCTTTTATCTTGTTCGCGTAATAACAGATCCGAATGGTTTTCAAATATGGAGTGGACTCCAAAGTGAACATTTTCATTCGGTCATTATAATTTTAGTTGGGGTAGTTTCAATAAAATATTAAATGAATAAATATAAAATTCACATAATAGCTTTTGAGTGTAATGGCTTCTCTAATCTGTGTTTTTGCAATGTTTGTAATTTGCTGTTTTTCTGCATCTTCAGTAATTTGAGTTTTTCTGCATCTTTCGTCCGTTTCTAGTCCTTAGTCCAACCACTGACAGAACTCATTGGTTTCATAATGATTTCATAGTAAGTTTATCTAGAATTACTTCGCAAAAAGCGTTTGATTTCTAAGACTTATAAAATTATTTGGTTTAAAATATGTTGATTGATTTTCGAAATTTGCCTCATTATTTTTTTTGTCGACTTGTTACCTAGAATCATTAATTAAAATTTCCATCTGCTGCATAGTTAGGTAAAAAGAAATTTATGTAATTAAGGTTTTCTCTGATTGCATTTTGAAGTTGTTACTAGGTGCTTTTAAGTTTAGATATTCAGTTTCTGCCGCAAAATTTTTGTTTTTGCTTACTTTGATGGTTGTTTTTTTTCTAGTAGTCTTTTTAATGGCAGATCTCCTGAGCGCTGCAATTAGGCGTGACATTAAGAAATTCAATTAGTAGTTAGGTTGTGTACCGATTTTTTTTAAATACAAACATCACTTTTTGATATCTCTTCATTTGGTTGACAATTTAGCCAAAACGTAGATGAGCTCGGGTCGGAACATTATGTGCAAATGCACATTAACGAGCATCTTTGTTTTTTTAATTTCAATTTTTTTGATCCCCAGTCGAGACATCTTCGGATTTCAAACATAAGAAATTGTCGATATCGTCGTTTTTTTAAGCCAAAAACGACGAAATTTCCTTTGTTTTTTAGTCGGAATAATCGTTTTTGTTCGGTTGTTAACACGAGAAATATTCGGTATCGTACCGAATTCTCTAAGACTGAACATAACGAATCTCTCTTGCGTCCAAAAACGACGATACCGCATCTTTCTTACGTTCAAAACCGACAATGCTGAACAAACCGAACGTACCGACGCTTTCTTTCGTTTGAAGCCGAACATACCAAAGGTTTCTAAAAAAATTCTTCGTCGATTTCGTTCCGTCGTCTTAACCATGAACGAGTTGAAATATTATGTTAAACACACATCATCAACCCTCGTTGTAACTTTCATATCAGCAAAACTTCAAATTGAGTTGAGAACTAACGCAGTGTTGAAAAGCGATGCGTGTTCTTGATAAGAAATAGACAGAAACATGGCAAAGATTGCCGAGAGCTTGACATGGCACTTGATAGGAAAACGTTAAAATTTGTAAAAACTTGCGAGATCTTTGCATGCGTGTCAAGAAACAAGATGAAAAGGAAATATGAAAAGGAAAAATATAACCATGATATGGCAAGACAAGCTCAGTTCAGAAAATTAAAAAGCACTTTTAAACAAGATATAGATGAACGATTTCACGAGATGACGTTTCATAAGATTACTTTAAATTAAATTCGCTGATTTTCAGACCCTGGCTCGGCTATTAACTTTCTTCCTCAGTTTTTACTGTCTCGTCAGTCTTTACTTTGTGGACCAGTTGCGAAGTTTGGAATTCTTCCTGGTCAACTTCCAGAGTTCGATTGAACTTATCGGAACCAGCTTTGAACTTGTATTTCTTCTCAATCAGATGGCCATTAATTACTATTCCTGGAACTGTGCTCTTGATGACAGTGAAAGACACTTCAAAATACGGTTATTATGAAAATCTCGTTTCTTGCGCATTTTTTGAAATAAACTTGTTTGCAATAAGCTCCATGCACGGAAATAGGGTCCCAAGCCAGGAACTTTTGTGTAAATTATGTAATCAATGCGCTGAATTTTGAAAAACTGGAGCGCGAATACCTTACATAACAATGCGTTGAAATGCGCTGCAACTTTGTAAGAAAATGGCTGAAAATTCGGCGCATTTCTTAAAAAAATCCGTTCATTTCAGCCCATTTTAACGCCTTATTGTGCCACAGTTTTGCTCTGAAATTTTTGAAGCATTTCAGCGCATTTTTATGTTAAGTTTTTGTGTTAAAATAATTTTTAAAAACTTTTGAAGAAAAACTGAAAAGAAAAGCGCAAAAATTTTGAGACGGATGCGCTTAAATTAGGCTGATATTTTTTCGGGAAATGCGCTGAATGGGCAGAATAATGTAAGAAATGCGAGAGTGAATAATTGAGTTGTTCTTTTTTTGTGCGACAAAAGTTCAGAATGGTATTTTTTTTGATAATGCAAAATATTGTACGCTTCTATTGGGAAACTCTATACTAGATACGGTCAAGCAGTTCATATTAAAACACTCACGTGCACGTTTTAAAATGCCGAAAGTGCAGTGCCAGAAGTCAAAATGCTAGAATGCTACTTAGCCAGAAGTTGAATTCCGTTGACTTTCGTCATTTTAAAACGTGCGCGTTTCGTGTTTTAAGCATGGTTAAGTGACTCTGCAGAAGTCACTTCGAAATTCTGACTTAATATCTCGAACGGCTTCGCAGTTTTCGATAAACGCAAGTTCTCAGTGACTTCAAGCAGAGTCACTTAACCATTACTTCAGTGATTGAGTGGACGACAAGTTATGAACGAATTTTGTACTCCATTAGAGAACTGTCCAGTTTCCTCTTTCGAGATTTGTTTTCCGTTTTAATATCACGCTTGGGCAACCCAACTACTTAGAGTGTCGTCCAGTGCTAATTAATCAACGCCTCCACAACTGCTATTTGTCATCTCTTTAGACAATCAGTTGAAATTGAAGATACTTTTTTCAATGTTTATCGTGTTTCAAATTTCCAACAGCAAGGGTATAGTTGGAGTTATAGTAATTTGCAACAAAGAAATCGGGTATTTCAGATGTTCTGATTAGAGGAAGGCATTCTTTGCAGAAAAAACTGAACATTGCTCAGAAGAATACTCAGACCGATTTTAAGAGTTTTAAAACACGAAAATAGTTTTGTCTTCTTTTGTGGGAAGAAAAATTTCAAATTAAGCTATTGATCTGTGTCGCATTGTTGCAGCAAATAGAAAACGTTTAAAAAATGAGAAACCAGAGAATGCAGATAACATCAGTTAAAAACCAAGAGAGCATCTTTCAATGTTGGATTAAGCATGCAATTTCAATCAACTGCATTGATGTAAACAATTGTACCCAGAAAACTTGAACCGTACTAAAATGAGACTGATCGTAGAAATTTTGAAACGCTAAACTTATTTTGTGAAGAGGAATTGTTAGTTCCAATGAAAACATTGTATGGCTTGTTTCTTCACTCTTCCAAAGGAGTTACTGTTACCCAGAAAACACCTCACATAGTTTTTCTATCCCTAAATTTCTGCGGAAGTAGAATAATTCATGCATAATAATTTAAAATCAATCCTAGTATTTATAGCTTCATTTTCCAAAAATTGATTTACTTATATCCTTGTTTTCGTTAGAAGATTAATCTTGAAGATGTTTATTATCCAAAGAGTTTGCACTAAAACTTTTCATCTAAAATAATTCTCAAAAATTTTTGGTAAGTTTGTCTTCTTACGAGAGTAGAGCGGAAAAGTGGTGGGTTTTTTCTTTACTGCATTTGTTATGACTCTCCTTATTCCAAAAAAAAAACAAGAATTGTTATCAAAATTCGGAACACTAAACCACCATTACGACGCAGAGGTATACCCCAAAAGTTCTTACTTAGAAAAATTTGCGCAAAATACAGATACATAAAATGAACAAAATTAGGAGGCAAGCTTTGATTCTTACTTTTCGCAAAAGGGGTTACGCTACTTTTGCGAAATTGAGATATTTTAAAATTGTTACAAATATATGACAAGTCTTGTAGCACGTTTCCGCTCACTTTAGGTATCTATTTTTTTCATTAAAAGTATCTCTAATTTAGCCTAATGAAACGCGCGCTTTTGAGCATGCATACATGATTAAGAGCCTTGAAAATTGAGCTTGCAAAAATCATTTGAAGCTTTATTAATTGAGCAAGCCAATTATTTTTTTACAGATTTCAAAGTGATTTAAATGTTTAATTAATGTCAGGACGAAATATAATTGTTTTGAATTGTGTTCGTTGTTGAAAACATTTGTAAGCATCTGTAAACATCTGCTTCCGACCTATTTTATTTATGAGATTGATTTAGAGAGAGGGAGAGAGAGAGAGAGACAGAGTGAACAGATTGGAGGTATTTTTCAGAAGAAAACAAGCTATTCTGTTTTGACTGCCCCAGTTTAGTGGGTTTATAATTTTTAAGCCCCCAAGCGCATGTGCTGTTTTTTTTTGCATGGTAACGTGCTGTATAACAATTTGTAGTTTGTAACTGGGGGCGCAAGAACACTGGGGGCTAAAACAGAATAGACAGCAGTAAACATGTAAATAAACACAAACATTAATATACAACCATAAACCTGTAAGCAGACGCAACAAAATTTTGAATCAAATATTATGAGACACATGTAAACTTGTAGAAAGACGCAAAAAAAATGTCACAGAATAGAGGTATTTTTCTGAAAAATCCAAGGGACATCTAAAACACACGCAGAATTGAGGAATGTTTCAGAAAAAAATAAAAGATACTTGTAAATCTGTAAATAGACGAAAAAATATTGAAAATACTCATTTTAAAGAATTCTTGACATACGAATTTGGTAATCATTCATTAATTAAAATTTAGCGAGAAAACAACAGCAATCAATTCACATGTGGTTTTTAACCGAAATTTCCCTGTGTCCAATTTTACCTTGTCATTCACAAACAAGAGGAGTTATGAACTTGCTACAGGCAAAACCTTCATTTTATTGATGCAAAAATTTAGGCATTGACTAGGTGACAGTCAAAAATCTCAGTTGATGGCGATTTCATCTTCCTTTATCCTAAATTAAAAGTGAGGGATATTTCAGAAATTGATTTATTTGTCAAATTTCATAATATTATGTCAAAAAATGATGCATGAGCACAAATAAAAGCCTGAAAACTAGGCAAAAATAGCGATGCCACGATAAAAAATATCTGTTGATGGTATTTTCATTTGCCATTTCTCTAAATTGAAACTGAGGGATTATTCGGAAATTAACTTTGTGGTAAAATTTTCCTAAAATTATTTCAAAACGATGTTGCTTGGATACAAATAAAAGCCTGCAAAACCATGAAGTAGGTACGATATAGTATATTCTTAGCCTGTAAACTATTTTTAATCACTTAATTGCTATCAATTATTAAAGCTGTAAACCACTTTCAAAAGCTCAAAAACGCGCATTTAATTAGGCTTAATTGAGGATTTTAGATACGAATAGTACAAAAATTAGATACATTCTGTGCTAAATCTGGCTACGTTGCGTGAGATACATAAATCCATGAGATTCATGAAACACAGCGCGCCACTATTAAATACTTTTAGCGCCCTCTTATCTTTCAATCATCAAACCAATCATTTGAGATTGATGCCTACTAATATGTTTCTTTTAGCCTTCTCCGCTTATTATTACTCATAAAATTTCCACAAAACCGGGAAAAAACTAAATCTTTCTTTCAATAGCATCCTTTTTTCGTGTCAAACGACACCCATTTTTGACCAACTTGCTTATAAGAGCGATTTGACATTAGTGATTTCGCGAACTTTGGTTTCAGCGGTAAATTAGCATGGAAAACATATGAGTTAAAGTTAGAAATCAAATCATGCAAAAGTCAAACTAAGAAATGTTGGAATATTTGAAGCTTGAGCTTCAACACTCCGCGACAAGAAGAGGGCGCACTTTAAATTAGGGCTAATCCCGAATACTCTGGTTGTAAATTAAAACTAATAAAAAACACATTGAGTTTGTGACTTGTAATCTTTCGTACTTGTTGATCTTCTCTTTGCATTGTAAGCTCTATTGTTTGTTAGGCAATTTTGTGAGCTGCTGGTTATTTGATTTGAAATGGATCGGTTTGATCTATTTGGCTTCTGGTGCTGTTCTGGGTTGCAATTCATTATCTCGCGGTGGCTTGACATCTAAAAGCTAATTGAAATTTTTTGACAAAATGCTCAATCCTCCCAAACAACGAGAGTAAAGGGTGAATAATATTATTGAATATTGAATGACTGGTTGTCAGGAGATGAATAAGTGAAACAATTGGCGATATATCTAACAAAGTTTGGAATTATGTTGGGTTTTTTGCTACGCTCCTTGTGTTGATCAGTGTTTCTTCATCTAAGACTCTTGACCGTTTTACTGCAGGGCGAGTTAGTGTACCTATTGCTGTGTGATTGTCAAATGATCTTGGTATTTCGTCGGCACCGTAATGACATTTTGTTATCCGTCCAATGGGCCAAATACCTCTTGGCGTAAATTCGTTCAGAAACCAGACGCCCTCTTTGAGTTGTTTTGACTGCTCTTTCTATTTTGCTCTGCTTATTAGGTCTGAAGTGTACTCTCTTTTAAGTCTCTTCGAGAAGTGGTCTAAAGTCGTTTGCGTAAAATTGAAATTTTTTCTTCCTAAAAGTTTTCAATTTTGCTGTTAGAGGGGCTAAGGCTAGATGTGGTCGTCGCAGAATGAAATGATTGGGTGTTAGGGCTTCTTCGTCATTGCTATCAGAAGAAACGTAAGTTAGGGGGCGAGAGTTTAGGATGCCTTCCGTTTCTGTCACCATTGTTTGGAAAGTTTCTGCTTTCAGTTGCTGACTTCCTAAGATTATGAAAAGATTTCTCTTTGCTGTTTGAATTGTTCTTT
Source organism: Convolutriloba macropyga (assembly GCF_964194025.1). Taxonomy (NCBI): domain Eukaryota; kingdom Metazoa; phylum Xenacoelomorpha; order Acoela; family Convolutidae; genus Convolutriloba; species Convolutriloba macropyga. Next base: position 20,843,186 of record NC_134481.1, read on the forward strand.
CTCATATACCTCTGAAGTGTGGAGCAAGCGGTGGATTCTTTTTCCAAACTATGTTTTGCTGTTTTTCCAAACTATGTTTGCAATATAGGAGTTGTCATAGCTGATATTATCCAAATTCATTACCTTTTTCGATACTGTAAAATTTGTTCCGTTGTCGGAGATTATTATTTCTGGGTATCCTCTCTTTGATACAAAACGTCTAATTGTAAGTAAACAACTATCGGTGTCTAGACTATGGCAAACTTCCAAGTGCACTGCACGGGTTACTAAACACGTGAAAATGCAGATATACTGTTTTTCCAGGTTGCGAGTATTGGCACCAATATAGAAAGATCCAAAATAATCTGATCCTGCATTTATGAATGGGTATTGTTTTTCGGCGTCAGCAAAGCGAAAGAGTGGAAGATCAGACATCATTAGTGTAATATTCTGAGCTCTGCATCGGCGGCATATGAAACATGTCCAGCTGAGTCTTCTTAGGAACCTTCGAAGATCAATGATTAAAAATTTCTGTTGCAGTTGCGCTCTGACAAACTCCGTTCCCATGTGTTGACAACTGTTAGAAAGGGCGTCTTGAAGAATTAACTGAGTGACATGGTCTTTGATGTCCAGTATTAAGGGTTGTTTTTGATTGCAAGGTATTGGAGCATTCTCAATCTTCCTTTGGCTTGCAAAACTCCATTTCAATCCAAAAACAAATTGAATTGAAGAATTACATCCCTTGGTTCCAGTTGTTGTCCAGTTTGCATTCTTTTAACTGTTTTTCTAAAAGTGTTTTGTTGCGAAATCTTTATCAGGTAATTTTGAGCTTCATTCTGACTGCTTTCTGTATTTTTTTTTCAAAAAACGTTTGTTGCTTTGTACACGGTTGTTGTCCTTCTGAGCATTCGTTTCCAAGTTGAAAATATGGTTGGTTCTATGACAGGGTTGATACACTTAGGTAAAACTAAATTTGTCGTTGTTAAAAACTTTGTTTGATCAAAGTTCCAGTGTTCAGGGTCTTGAAAAAGAAATTTTGGTCCTTGGAGCCACTTCTCTTTGAGCTTTGATGGTTTCAACCCTCTGGTACCATGGTCGGTGGGGTTGAATTTTCCGGGTATATGTTTCCATTTCTCTGCTTTAGAATGTTCCAAAAATTTGTTGACACTGCTAGCTACGAAAAATTTATGTCGTTTGTCTGAGTTTATACCTCCTAATGTTGCAGTACTATCCGTCCAGAAGTGAACTGAGGAGAAATTAACTTTCATTTCTTTGACTACAATACTAGTTCGGCTCCCATTGTGGCTGCCTGTAATCAATTTGGGTATACTTGTATAATTGTTTACTTTATGAGGACTACTCGGGATTTGCTGATGACATAGTTCACAATGACGTTATCTTCAGTAGTTGTAGATCTCATATAAATAACAGCTGAAGTTGCTTTATTTGATGCACCTGTAAAGACATGAAGCTCTTGACCGGTCGTTGGTCCTGGCATCTTTTTGTTGTAAAATCTGGCATGAACTCTTCAATCCATTTCTGCAGGTCAATATGAAATTTGGCTGGTACCTCTTCATCCCATTTCTTGCCTTGTTTACTGACTGCTTGAAGAAGGCTTCGAATTCGTATTGCAAATGGCGTTATCATCCCCAAGGGGTCGAAGAGCGAACTGCTATTGACAAGAGTTGTCTTGTTGTAATCCTTCATTTATGATGTCTAAATTGAGTTTCCTAACTATGAAGATGTCGTTTTTGACATCCCACGTCTGTCCCATAACTCGTTGCGTTAATGCTGTACATCCTTCAGTGTTGTCAATTAAAGGAAAACTCGAATCGTTGCTGAAGAATTTCGTCAAGTTGTTCCCCTTTTTTAGTGTTTCTTTGATTATGTTGTCTGTTCGATAGCTTCGTCTTTTGTCATGAAACTCTGTATGAAGTCGTCCATGTGAAAATTACTCAAGATTGACTGACTGGCTTTGGGTGATACGTGGTGATTATCGATGGCACAATTTTGAAGTATAAAGATAGCACACGAGGGCGAGCAGGTTGCACCCAATATGAGTTGCATGAATTTGTAAATTGTTTCAGTGTTGTTTTTGTACCATAGAAACCTTAATGTGTCTTGATCTTTTTTCCTTTTTGCTATCTGCATAAACATGACTTCTATGTCTCCGGTAAATGCTTTGGCAAACTGTCGAAAAGGTAGAAGGAGTCCAACTAAACTGCAGAGAAGATCTGGTTCTAGTTAGAGGCGCTTTATTCGATGAATATCCTTTGTAAATTTATACTGCGTTTGTTACACGACGAATCTTTTTCTTCTGCTTGTGCTGTACTGGATGATGAGGAAGAAACCACAAATGGTTGCATGTTGGGGAAGGTTCTCGGTTCGTCTCCTCAATGTAACCTTTTACAATGTCGTTCTGAATCAAGCTGTTATAGGTGTCGGCTGACTGTCTGTCTTCAGTGAGGCGCTTTTCCAATGATTGTAGTTGGGCTTTTGCTAGAAAGTAATTGTTAGGTAATTGTATGTTTTGTCTGCAGGGTAGTCCAATTTCATACCTCTCTCCGTTTTGTTTTACAGTATCCTCGGAAATTTGTAGGGCTTTCTTGTCTTCTTGGTTTATTGTATTAGGTGAAGACTTTGTTGTGCTTGTTCCTTCACAGGTCCAAAATAATTGGAGCATGTCCTCGTCCAATATTGCTTCTTCTGACTTAACCCTATTGAACAAGATTATATTACGATTGCATTGATTCTTCTCTGCAAGTTGTCTATACTTGCTTGGAACTGGTATTGTTATTATCTATTCTAATTGTGTGAGAACTCCGTACGGTGTTCCCGGTGCTCCGATTGTGTACTTGATTGGAATTTTTGCTGTAAAAGGTCTGGTCTGCGGAAAATTGATACCAACTAAATGACCGAAATCCTTACAAACGGCGTTGAGCATCTGAATTGGCACCGTCGTCATTTGAAAGTCTGTGGTAGAAGTCGCAAACTCTGCTAAATTGATGATAGGTCTACTGCTGTCGATGGCTTCAATCCCATGAAAAAATTCTGTTGTTTTTATCGTGTGTTCTTGATATAGTGATGATACTGGGATTGTAACAGATTTCCTATCGCGAATTCCTGAAGCTTCTGCAATTGTCTGGGAAATTTGGGTGTTGTCACTTCCACTGTCACGGAGAGCGTAAGTTTCAATAGAGACCATCTCCGAGAACACTGTTAAGGGTATTGCTTGGAGCTGAACATGTGGGCGAATCCAACTGCTCGGCTGCTTGTTACTGCAGGCGTAGTTCTGGTCTCGATTATTGCTGCCTGAGAAACTTTGCAAATTCTGGCCTGTTGAGTGCTGATATTTTTGATTGAAGTTTCCTGAAATTGAATGTATTGGCCACTTGATGTGACTGCCCGTAAGGGAAATTCCGGTTATGTCTGTTGTAGTTGTTACTATTGTTGTAGTTACCATTTGTGTTATAGTTGCTGTTGCTGATGATGCTGCTGTTGTTGTTGTAGTTGTTGCTGTTGTTGCTGTTGTTGTTGCTGTTGTTGTTGCTGTTGAATTGGCTTCTGCTGCGTTGTCGGTTGAAACTACTGTTACCATTTTTTTTATTATGGTGATTGTAGTTGGTGTTAGTGCTGTTCAAATTTTTGTTCCACTTAGAACTGTTGTTTGTGAAATTGAACTGATTTCTGTTCAAATTAACTCCATTGTGTCGATATTCAGATGTTGATCGTTTTTGTCCTTAATTACTAGCTGTGTTGTATTGTAATTGTTACGGTGTATGGTTGAGTGATGAAAACCGTTAAAATTGTATATCTGGCATCTGTATTTACTGTTGCATTGTCTTTTTTTGGATGTTCAGAAAGCCAATTAGGGCATAGGTGCATTTGTCGCACTATCTGCTGTCTGTAGTACACGTTTTCACTCAAAAATTGTTGTCATTTTTCTAAATTGTGGCGGTGTGAACAAAGCGGACAATTCTTTCTGGCGTTGATCCTTTGTTGAGATTTTCCACGTTGGTGTGTTCTATCATAGAATGAAATTTTGTTATGAGTGCGTGTCATATCTTCGCACGCTTTGGCACACTTGTCTATCCAATCTTTGAAATCAATCAAATTTGGGTGAACAAGCTCTTTGGGGATGACATTTTCGTTCCACTTTAATATCATTGTAGGAGATTTTTCTTTGGCTACTCTGAGAACGGCGGATGATGGCAGAGGTCCGGCGTAAACTCTTGAAGAAGAACAGTTTGTACTAATTGTCTGAGAAAAGATGCAAATGATATGAAGCTGTCTGGGTTGCCTGTCGAAGGCTTGGGCCAGCGTTCCAGGTTGTCGAGATATGCTGCAATAACATTTTGGGGTCTTCCAAGTCTTCTTGTGAGTTCAGTTATTTCATCGTGGTAAAACTCTCCATTATATGAGTATCCAAAAACGCTTTCCTTTGCGCGATCTGTGAGAACATTTCGAAAATGTGCGTCCGAAAGGGACACATTAACATGTATTTTTGAATTGTAATAACAATACCACTCGTGCCATTTGAGGGGGTCCCCATTGTATGTCTTCATTTTTGTCTTTGGCAAATTGATGTTTATATGCGGGTTTCTATGATTTGGTGTAAAATACAGATTTCGTCAAACTTGGTTAGTTGAATTGTTTGTGTGATTTTCAGGTAGTTATGTAAAATGTTCGAAGTGAACTGTGGGTTGTCTGACATTGGAGTTGTCTTCGTGTCTCTCCATACTGTTCTCTCTGATTTCGTGTATTGCATGACACTGGTTGCGGCAAGACACTTGTATTTCCGTGTCAGATGCGTCTGCTGATACTCTTGGACGGCTGCAGTTTGTTTGTGTTAACATGGTTTTCTCATTTTAAGGAGGTTGATTCCAATTTTCGGGTGAGAAAAGGTTTCTATCTCTTATTTGTTTTTGTTTATTCGAAGCAAGAATCCGTGAATTTGTTAGGCAATTCTCCTGTTTTGTTGTTTGTTGGCGAGTTGCCCTTCTCCCATTAGTTATTAGTTTGGATACTTGGTTCTCTGAGGAAACCTTTGCACGGGAAGCGTTTCCTTGCTTTGTCCCTTCATCGCTGTCACTGTCGACACAGCTGTCCTGTGGGGGACAATTGGTAACATTTTTTTGTGGTTTGAGCGCTCTTGAATTTCTGAGATGATGGTCTGGATGCTGATGGCTTTTAAATATTGCTGAGTGATTTACTTTTGATGTTGTTTGGGGATCCTGATTGTTTTTGTTGGGTTTCACAAACTGAAAGGGTTCGGTAAATTGATTATGCCAATTTGTTCTAATGCGCTCGTTATGATGATTGCCTTGGGTTTGCTCGGAAATTTTCGGTTGTCGTTTGTTTTCTTCGTTTGAATCTTTAGGTTCACTATTGGAGGTCTGTTCGAAAATTGTTCGAGAAGAACACTGTTGTAAACTGTTCCGGTCCCATTCTATGAGTTGATTACTAAAACCTGTGCTGTCGTTTGATGTATTTTCTACAGTTTGTCCAATGGTACGCTTGCAAGATTCATTCGACACAGCTGCATCTCTGCCGTTTTTTCGCTGACTGTCAGGTGAAGAATTGTCGGTCTCATTTCGAATATTCAATGATTGATATCTATCACTGCTGAGTCCGATTTCATTTGAGACGGGACAACTGGTATTGTTTCTATCGGTCAAGGTTGGGCATGAGTCTTGCTGATGTGATATAGAGATTGCATCGCGCAGACTTCTATCTGATGATGATTCTCTTGAGTTGCTAGAGTTATGTCTGTTGCGTAAATTGTATCTCCGTGTGATTTTGGGCTGAAATTTCATTGTGCCTTGTGTATTTGTTTGATATGAAGGCGCATACAGTGTTGTTTTTGTAATAGGATTGTCTCCTAAAGCACCAACTGTGTTCATGTTTGATTTGGACAAACCATTTATAATTTTCGTCCATTTCAGCAATGTCGTTGTGCGTTCACCTGAGCGTTCGGCAAGTGTGATGTTCTCGTTAGTTGTAGGGATAAACTCGGATATATTAACCAAAAGCTTGTGCAAGCATGCCTTATGTTCCAGCAGGGTGTCATACGTGAGTTGAAGAACGTCAACGACATCGGTCTGATACTGCTCCTCACAAAAGTTAACTGCTCAGCCCCACTCAACGTCACGTCTCATGATTTGTTGGATCAACGTCTCTTTCTTTTTATTTGTTTTTGGTCTAATTTGTTTCTGTTTAATTGCTGTTTCGAGTTGTTCAGGTTTTTCTTAAGTAGTGCTTAATTAGTTTGCAGTTTCAAATAGTTTCAGTTTCAATGCAAATTTAAACAGCAATATCAAAGAGAGTTCCTGTATTGTTGCGCGCAAGAGTATTACGTGTTACTTGAGGTTGGAAAAGAGCTGCTCTTTCTACTTCGTTTTTTGTTTAGTATTCTCCAATCAGTATGCAGTGTAATGGGTGTGAGTTCTTTTAATTGTCAGCCTATATGCTGATAAAAGATTATTTTTTTTTTACTTTTTTTGAAAAAAATTCCTTTGTTATGGCGATATGTTAAAAGAGCAAAAAATATCTCAGACCCGAGTTTGCTTTTATGGTGTTGTGATATTAGTGAAGGTATGGCCTGAGCTCCTAAATCCGAAGCTTTGCCTATTCATTAACGTGCCCCCTGAAGTAGAAAGTGTTTGACTGTAATTGCCGTGTTCTTTCTTGCATTACATTTTGTAAAGATTGAAAATTCCGAAACTTCGATATTTATCTACGAGAAAAACAAATTTTATTGTGTTTGTTCCTTTATGTGTGTGTATGTGTTTGAGCACTATCTATTTCAAAGCAGAAACGATGTACACGCATCTGCAGTTAATAACCTTTTTTCTAAAAAGCTGTGGTTTTTCGCAAGAAGTAGTGAAGCCTTCCAGGCCTATTTGCACAATAAAACTTTTTCAGTGATCACAAAGACCAGTGGCCAAAGTCTTTTTGTTTAAAAATATGATATTAGGTATATAAATATATATAGGTAAGTAGGTTCATATAGATACAGGTTACTTCGGATTGAGAACTTTTTACTTTTGCTACTTTGTTCTTTGTTTGAAATATAGATTTTTCATAAAAATTTAGTTGCTGGCAAACAACTTTCCTCTTGTCAAATTCTGAAAATATTTCCCTTCTCTTTCGATTTTGTATTTGGTTAAGCTATTTCTGCATTTTTTCTGTTCTCCTTCCCTTTTTTTGCGAGTTTTGAATTTTTCCTCTCTCTTTTTTGTATTCGTTGATAGGTTGTAGTAGCAGTTGTAATTTTTTCTAAAATAAAGAAAACATTGAGTTATGTGAATACAGAAATTCGGTATTGAAAAGAGCTCAGAGGTACTCCCTGTCTTTACGTCAATTTTTTTTGTCAATGTCTCTACAATTTTAATTTTATCTCAGAAGTTTTTTTTTAGTTGCAGTTCGTTGTTTCGGGGTCACCAATGTTGACCAAATTGCTTATAAGATTGATTTGACAATAGTGAATTCACAAACTTTGGTTTCAGCGGTAAATTTTTATGGAAACATATGAGCTAAAGTTAAAAATCAAATCATGCAAAAGTCAAATTAAGCTTGAGCTTCAACACACATATTTATTACAAAGGAAAAAAATGTAGGAATGGCACCGAAATAAAATAAAGTTATCAGGGTTTCAGCAACCTAAAGACTAGATAAAGGGTTAATTATTCGAGATTACTTATCATTTTAATTGGTCTGCAAGTTGTGTTAGACTTATTGGTAGACTGGTAATTGTTGCCCTTTCTTACAATGTATAATAATGCATAGGTGAATACCATCTTCAATACTAAGTTAATTTACCCCAAAAATCTTTAACAGTAGAAAGTTGTAACAAAACAAACACCTTTAAACAAATATTTGCATGCTACCGGTTAGAACGATTTTGCAAACGTTTGCATTTATTCATTATGATGCAAAGACATGCATTTACAAGTTGTTTTAATTTATTTATTTTTCAATTACTAGGAAACGAAGATTAATTAACTATCTGAAGACAAGCTATTTGTGTTTTAGACACTGGAACTTGTTCTTCTGTTGAGCCGACAATTTTGACATTACTGAGAAATCTCTTTCTACAATCTATTTCATTTCTCATTGAAGCAGCATCAAAAACAATCTCTTTTCCCACTAAAGGGATATGGCCGACAATTTTGTTGGAAGCAAGAATTGCATATTGTTGAAAGGTTAAACATACTTAAAACAGAAAATGTTGTATACTAATCAAACAGGCGTTCACGTGTTCAACCTTTAAAGCACATGAAATGATTGATGTTGTGGTGTAGATGGAAAATTTTATGTATCATATAGCGGCGCTAATTTCATTAACATTATTTATTCATAAATTAGTTCTCCTTCTTGTTAAATTTCATGGATTATTTCATTCACTTCAATTTAAAGATCATATCTTAATCGTTCATGCCTTTTTCGATTTGCTTACATAAAGTTGTGATATATTGTCTGTCCAGGATTCTCTTTCATCCGAACTTCGCTCCGCAAAACTCTCAGAAAAAGAGATATTTTAAGATTGATATTCGCTAAGCGAATCACTAATACTAACTTAAAAGCCATATCGGTAGAGCGGATACCACCAAAAGTTTGCTAACAAGTTGAATTAATTCATTCAACAAAAATAGGTGTGATTTCGCGTCGCGAATACACAAGTAAATCGGAACAAACAAAATTGGCACTTCGCCTAGCAAATAACCTAACTAATACAGAACTTAATTCCTGTACGACATGGCGCAGCCAGCATTCGAATCCTGTAAGACTCCACTTTTAATCGAGCCCTTCTGGAAATAGCTACAACAGACCCACCGAGTCGATGGAAATAATGGCGCATTCACGTGAAGTTGGCCATTCCCGAAAAAGAGATCATAACAATAGACAATTTGCTTCAAACAAAACCGACTCATGTTAAATTGCCACCTGAGCCAAAATACGAAACTGCTATCGAGGACGCAACCGAAAACATAGAATGAGATCGTCAAATTTGAAATAGTCAGCTGAGACTTCAATGGGAGTTAAAGTGTCAGAAAATAACTGAAGCAAGTTTTTTGTGTGGCGAAAGACCGTGGACACCCTGTAACCAGAAATGTGTCTTCCTTCTTTATCTTAGTATCGGAACTGAGTTCCGCCGTATTTTGACACAAAAATTTCCACACGACAATATCTACAATCTATTGACTTAGAAACTTTTGGAAATGTCCAACATCGCCTTCATTCGGTCGCGTAATTTCACTTTCGATCGCTATGTCTTCTTCTTCAGGAAACAAATGACGGGCGAAACGGTGGAGCAATTCTATAGTGGGACTTCTATAAAGGAACTCTATAGAAAGCAGTTCTATCAGAAAATTGCAATTTCAATTTCGAAAACAGCAAAGAGGCAATCATCAGGGTTATGTTCATCACCAACATGTTCATCACCATCATCCGAACTTCGCTCCGCAAAATTCTCAGAAAAAGAGATATTTTAAGATTGATATTCGCTAAGCGAATCACTTATACTAACTTAAAAGCCATATCGGTAGAGCGGATACCACCAAAAGTTTGCTAACAAGTTGAATTAATTCATTCAACAAAAATAAGTGTGATTTCGCGTCGCGAATACACAAGTAAATTGGAACAAACAAAATTGGCAATTCGCCTAGCAAATAACCTAACTAATACAGAACTTAATTCCTGTACGACATGGCGCAGCCAGCATTCGAATCCTGTAAGACTCCACTTTCAATCGAGCCCTTCTGGAAATAGCTACAACCGACCCACCGAGTCGATGGGAATAATGGCGCATTCACGTGAAGTTGGCCATTCCCGAAAGAGAGATCATAACAATAGACAATTTGCTTCAAACGAAACCGACTCATGTTAAATTGCCACCTGAGCCAAAATACGAAACTGCTATCGAGGACGCAACCGAAAACATAGAATGAGATCGTCAAATTTGAAATAGTCAGCTGAGACTTCAATGGGAGTTAAAGTGTCAGAAAATAACTGAAGCAAGTTTTTTGTGTGGCGAAAGACCGTGGACACCCTGTAACCAGAAATGTGTCTTCCTTCTTTATCTTAGTATCGGAACTGAGTTCCGCCGTATTTTGACACAAAAATTTCCACACGACAATATCTACAATCTATTGACTTAGAAACTTTTGGAAATGTCCGACATCGCCTTCATTCGGTCGCGTAATATCACTTTCGATCGCTATGTCTTCTTCTTCAGGAAACAAAAGAAGGGCGAAACGGTGGAGCAATTCTATAGTGGGACTTCTATAAAGGAACTCTATAGAAAGCAGTTCTATCAGGAAATTGCAATTTCAATTTCGAAAACAGCAAAGAGGCAATCATCAGGGATATGTTCATCACCAACATGCTTGATGACGATATCCAACGCGAACTTCTACGATACACAATAGAAACCGAAAGAGCTCTTAGCATTGCAGTCAACATGGAGACTGGTCATCAGAACCAGCAAAGATTTTCTTCTAACAACAACAACATTGGAGTCTATGTGGTACAAAAATTCATCCGATTTTGCGGCGCGAATGCATAAGTGAACCAGCAGACAAGGTCTACTTTAAACTGCGAATCAACTGGACTTTTTAGATGTTTTGGACAAAATTGGACAGCAACACATCGTCAGGATTGCGCTGCATTGGGTAAGAAATGTAACCATTGTGGTCTCCTCAATCATTTTGCAATGGTATGTCGGAAAAAAACAGAGTAATTGTTGCAAAAACACTCAACAAGGTAAACGCATCAATAATGTCAAAAACTCAGAGTATACAGAACAATCTGATAATCAAGATGTGAGTATAAACAAAAACGAAAAATTTAATTCCGAATACGATTCATATGATGACAATTATATCGCACTGGTAGAACATATTAATCAAATCCCAATTGCGATGCAAAATATGACAATAACAAATGGCAACAAAGATTGTAATTGTCTCCTGGCTTCCGGCAGTGGATGTACTATCATATATAAATTTCACTTGCTAAATAAATAAAGTTTAACTGCATTCAAGCCCCATGGTCAGAGAAAAAACCTATCGAGCTTATTACTTTTCGAATGATGTTGTGGAAACGTCAGGCACACTGAAAACTCTAGTAAAATGTAATGATTGCAAAAACCCTAAGGCCAAAATAACACTCGTAGATGATGGTTTGCGACCCATCATAGGACGAGATTTGTTCGACCAACTTCGCATAACAATTTCACAAAAGCTTTGTCCAAAAACTGAAGTAAACGCAATCGAAATACTTTGTGTGTTAAAACAGTCAAAAACTAAAGAATTTCCTGATTTAATCACACAAATTGGTAACTGAACACCATACGGTCAACTCAAAATTTCATAAGAATTATCGCGTCACTCATCAAAAGCGAAGAAAAGTGCCCACTCATCTTCAACTCAAATTTATAATTGAACATGAAAAATTGCTTAATAAAGGTAATATTGAAAAAATGTCCCAATATTCCGATCAATTCTTCAATTCCCCGATTGTCATTACTTCTTCAAAACCGCTTTGGATTCCAAAATTCTAAATAAAGCAATACACAAGAACAAATACCAAATGCCTAATATTGAGTTGCTAATTCAGACCATTTCGCAAGCAGTGTCAAACGCGCCGCAAGAGAGAGCTTTTTTTACCGTATGGCGGCCGTTCTCTCAAAGACGGCCAACTGTAATCCCTGCGTCAAGATCTGTAAAAATTTAAAGTCTATCACACCTTGTAGTAAAGGGGCACCACTAAAATTATGCAAAGTTCCCCATGAAGAAATTCAAATAGATTTCGTTGGATCAATTTATAATGAAAAGACCGTTTCTATGTACAGGCCGTTTCTCTTAATTTCCAACAGCAGAAGTATTTGATAGGGCGATTGCACAAAATTTGTTAAAATTTCTTCAAAACAGTCCCAGCACAGTGTCAAGTAGGTCAAAAAATAAAAACTTTTTGTAAACAGAATAATATACAGTTAATTGAAGCCCCAATACACGATCACAGAGCGATTGGTTAAGTTGAGAGGCTAATACAAACAATCAAGAGCCGATTAGATTGTATAAAAACCGCGGCGCGAAACGACTATATTTTGAAGCATCAATAAGTTCATTTATTTATCAACTGCGTATATGCCGGCAAAAGCCTATAATTCTTTTGCCATTTGAGGCGCACTTTGGAACAAAGGCCAATACACATTTGAGCAAAATTTCAACTGAACCTAATCCCAATACTTTGACGTGTGAGCCAAATTTGAAAAAAATATTTGGACTTGGAAACAGTGCGTTGGGACGAATTGATATTTGACGGACAATAGGATGAAGACTCCAGGCGTGGCGTTGAACTTGAAAATCAACGGGGGCTCAAGACCGCACAGAGCCCCATCCAGACATCGGGTTACCAGTTCCCCGAACAGAGACATCATTGACATTTGCACAGAAGAAGCACAAATCAAAAAGCTTTGAGAAAAGCTTAGACGGACTGTATGACGTGTTGGCACCCGGATTGTTTGTTATCAAATCTAATGATTATACATCCATAATCACAAAACCAGGTAAATTGAGGTCACGATCAAGAGTTCTGACCTTGCAATGTTCGGCACGCAGGCCGAAAAAAAACAGATCTTAAATGTTACGCAAAACGACGGCCGAAATTACCAACGGTTAAAACAACGGAGGAAATCATAAGTCGACATGCCAAAGACGCTAAGCGGGAAATCGAAGGCGAAGAGGAAATCAAACATCGCCGCATCAATGATGATACTAGTTGTGTATCATCGATACACTCAACGGTGTCTCGAGCCCTGCGAGTGCGAATGCCTACAAAACCAAAGAAGTTAGTTGTACCCGCACCGCCGAATCCACCACCACAAACGTCAACTGATTTCGCCCCGCCAATGACCTTTCCCCAAACATCAATAGTAATCGCAGAACCACCAAGTTGCCCTAAACGAAAACCAGCTATGAGAGCTACGCCCATTGCTCAACCATTACAATAACCGAAGAGATCATCACCATCGATTACTGAATCATCGGTTGAGTCTATGGCTTCGACTCAAACTTGGCCCCCGAATCTGTCCTCCAGCAGTGCACCATCAATACAAAAGAGAAGACAAATGATAAAGGAACAATAATTAAAGAACAAGTCTATAATTTCAACGATCAAGAAAACCTTTGAGCGAAATCAAGAACCACAATTATCAGACTTCCGAGTGGGGAATTGTTCACTTGATCCACCGTACCCTACACAATACTACCTCTCTCCAAACTATGAAGATCCGTAAACTCGCATGACGGTTCGCGTGGCAGAAAATTGCGTTTCAGACTCCGATACGGACTGACCATAAAACTCGTTGCAAAGAATTTTTGATTTATGATAATAACCAGCACATAAATTATTAATATTCTGTTATAAACAATACTTCGTCATGTTTATTTTGCAAAGGGGGAAAGGGAAATGTGGTTTAGATAGAAAATTCAGAGTATCATCTTGCGGCGCTATTTCCATTAACAATATAAATTTCATGAACTATTTTGTTCACTTCAATTTGTAGATCACATCTTAATCTTACATGTCTTTTTCAATTTGTTTACATAAAGTTGTGATATATTGTCTGTCCATTTTGTCTACCTTGAAGTTTACCGCTAATTCCTTTTTTAGTTGCGATATTGTAAATGTTGCTTGATCAAATTGATGATCGAACTCATTGTTAATTCTGATTTTCAATCTCTCCCTAATTACAATACAATTTTCAGTTGATTCTTTTTATCCAAACTTCGCTCCGCAAAACGCTTAGAATAAAAGAGCTAAATTAAAATTGATATTTTTGCTCAGCGAATCACTAATACTCACTTAAAAGCCATTATGGTAGAGCGGATACCGCCAAATGTTTACTTGAGTTTATTCATTCAACAAAAATATGTGTGATTTCGCGTCGCGAATATACAAGTAAATTGGAACAAACAAATTCAGGAATTCGCCTAGCAAATAAACTAACGGATACAGAACACGATTTCTAGTACTTGACTGAAAGTGGCTTCACCGTGTAATTTGGATCAATACCACTCCTGCTCTGACTCTTTGGGTATCATAATACTTCTTCTCTCATCATGTTGTCCTTTGTTTTGACACCACTTTCATTTGGACGCAACGCAAATGCAGGAGATTTGCTGACAAGAGTGAAGTCAAAATTTTTGGCGGTGCTATTTCTGGTGATTGCCAATAAGCATCTTTTGAAGTCCCATTTTCTCTACCTCACATTGCAAAAGAAACAACTATCAAGTCCTTGGTATATCCTATTAATAATAGCAGGAGTCGTGGAGCCCAATGAATGTTGTTCCCCTTTTCAATATTCTCCCTTCCCTGATTGGATCAAATTTTTCACTAAAACATTTTCGCAAAATGAACGATTATAACAACAAGGCGAAAGAGTATTAAAAGAAAAATCCTCGCCTGAGTTTTGAGCTTATTTTTCCTTTAGTTTTTTTTTAATTTAATAAACTGATTAGTTCAACAATCAGTGTAACATCTGGGTTTAAAGGTGATCATTGTTGCCATTATAGGTTCAGATGGAATCATCAAAAGAATCACTCGGGCAACGACCCATATGAAAAAACATATAACTTTGCGCTCCCCTCTCATTGGGTGAGACGTCAAAAACGTATCGGTACTGATTGTCCCGCTCATTGGGTGACACAGTTTTCAGCAAATAGTCCCCTTGTAACTTGTGATAAGGATACAAAATGTTTGCTCGCTTGCTCGCTGGTCATATTTGCTAATAATCTGGGGTCTTTTGCAATCAGCATGATAGCGGACCCGCGGGAAACTATGTTGGAGACTGATTGAGATAGCCTAGTGAATGCTAAAGATAACTCAGCAGGCTGCCAGATTCTATTATTAGCCAAAAACGCGACTCGTTTAAGGAATAACGACCTGTCTCTGAAAATCTCCCAAACGACACGAAAACCAACGGAATAAATTGAATTCCGATTTCGTACCTTTCAGGGCATACTGTTTGTACTTCTTGTCTTCAGCAGCTGACAGGGCGAAATCGCTCTTCTCAAATTCCATAGAGATAAGAATATGTCGCCCGGTCTGGGGCTGTTGTCGAGCAGTAAACTGTTCTGCCAACTGATGGAGGACAATTGGGCTCCCAAGCAAGCTGATATGATTTTGTCTCGTTTACGATTGCGACGAGCTATCATATTGCTTCGACCATTACATAACATCTCATGGTCACCCATACGAGTTTTTATGGCTACGACTAGAGAAATAGATAGCAGGAAAAATTGTATTTAAAAGTTTCCATTGGTAATTACGTAAATAATTTAATTTATTCACTTGATTTTTTTATTTTCCTGAAAACATGAAAATGTAAAAATATAGTATACTCATGCAATTTCATGAAAAAAATCAGCTGCAACACCTTTAACTCTCCATTTTGTCTGCTCAAGTATCCTGCGAAGATGACCCATCAACCTTAAATTTGCTCCTGAGTGTCAAACGATCTTACTTATTGCGTTCTCCCACCATGGCTATGAACTTAACCAGCGGTGGAATAGTGGCTCTAATGGCTTATGAACGCTATGTTGCTATTTGTCATCCTTTTGATTACCAAACTATCCTTTCTAATAGGAAACGTAAAGTTATTTATTCTATTCTTGTGGCATACTATGTCCTGGTGTTGATTGTGGATGTCCTGCAAAACTTTTTCTTGACATTTGTATATCGGAAAATCAACAAAAAATCTTTTTTAAAATATTGGTGCTTTTATAATGAGTTTTGATGAAAAACATGGAGCTTTCATGGCTGCTTTTTTCGTTTCATTGAGGATGAAAAAGAAATAGAACTAAGCGCAATGAATTTTTAAAATGTTACGAAACTCAGTGATATAGTAGTACCTATGGCTCAGCGACAATCAGTACTGATTCAGAACAATTTCAGAAAATTTTCAGGATTTGGTACTGATTCAGAAGGATTTCAGAACCAACTGTGAAACGATTTCTGAATTTCTCTGCATCAAAATTCAGAGAAATTATTAAGTATTATTCTGAATCAGAAGATAATTCAGAATGAATCACTGAATTAGCTCTGAATCAGACAAATTCAGTGGAAAATTTGACCTGCTTTAGACTCTGATTCAATACTGAATTTGCCTTAGAGGTAGGTACGGGTACTCAGGTCCAATTTTTAAAATACCAAACGCCTGTGGCGCGTGATTCTAGAATGCCAGATTTCACTGTATGCGGTGCTAGATGTTAGAACTTGCGATAATCCCGTTTTATGCCGGGTTACGCGACTCTTCTAAAGTCATGCGACTCATCTATTTTGACTAACATCTCTAACTGCAAGCCTGCAGCTGTCAGATTTTCCCAGCGACTTAATTTGCGTCAAGTAACTTTTAGTTGTACACTACCTGGCTGCTCTTGAATTCACTGAGAACTTCTGGTGTTTATTGAGAACATCGTAGCTGTTCCAGACGTTCAACCCGAGTTTATGCTGAGGTCACTGCACGTTATGTTCTACAGGTTTCTGCAGCCTAATTAAATTCTGCAGAGTCGCATAACCTTGACTAAAACCTGTTAATCAACTTCTGGTTAAGTATATATAGAAGCTTACACTCTAAAAAACGTGCAGGTAAATTTACCTAAAAATTCAGGTAAATTTACATGAACTGTGCATGTGTTTTGGCGTTCCTGCACACTACATGCACGGTAGCTGTACGTACCTTCAAATGCAGGTAATTTTACCCGAAATGTGCATGCAGTCCCCCTGCACATTTTACCTGCAATTTACCTGAACAGTCCAAATTTTAGGTAATTTTACCTGCACAGTTAACCTTAAATTTGCAGGTAATTTACCCTTACAGTGAGTATACTGTAAAGGTAAATTACTTGCAAGTTTAAATTAAACTGTGCAGGTAAAATTACCTACAATTTGCAGGTACGTACAGGTACCGTGCATGTAGTGTGCAGGAACGCCAAAACATGCACAGTTCAGGTAAATTTATACCTGAATTTTTAGGTAAATTTACCTGCACGTTTTGTCGTGTGAGGAACAGGCTTTGAGAAGGGAACGATGCAAAAATTGTCTTAGCTTTTGCATGGGCCTCTTGAGCGTCCCTGACAATTAGAGACGGTGCATTGATCTCCAGAAGGATTTCACCAGACTCTATCAGCCAGGGAAAAAACAGAGACCCGAAAACTGCTAAGACATTGAAAATGCTCAATAATAGGAATATATGGGAACAAGGGGTGGGTTTGGGCAAAAGGGTGAGCACACAAAAGGGTGGGGTAATGCACAAGATGAAAAGGGCAGATAAAGGGGAGGCACAGGGTGGGGTAGGGAACGCAGTGAAAACAAACGGGTGGGGTTTGCACAAAACACAAAGAGCAGAGCGCAAAACCTCCTGACAAAAACTCAAAAGTAAGTTAAAAAAGCACAAAAACAAAAAGAACAAACGCAGAGGCGACAAAGCGACGGAGAAAACCAGCACACAAAAACGAGCCGGAAAAAAAGAAAAAATGCGGCAATACAAAAATTGAAAGCCTGCGGGAGACAGAAAAGTTGTTGTAGATTGAGCTTCGTAACAAATAGAAAAATGCCAGCAAAAAAATTCACAAAAGAAAAGGACCTAAAATTATCCGGAGAGAGCAAATTCGTTCGTATGGAACAACAGAAAGAACTGGGAGAATCAACGAACCAC
This sequence comes from Convolutriloba macropyga, assembly GCF_964194025.1. Classification (NCBI taxonomy): domain Eukaryota; kingdom Metazoa; phylum Xenacoelomorpha; order Acoela; family Convolutidae; genus Convolutriloba; species Convolutriloba macropyga. The sequence goes on from NC_134481.1 coordinate 20,860,887, forward strand.
TTTAAGCGCTCAGAAAAACGCAATATTTTCTTGACAGCGCTTCTATGGATTAGAAAAAGAATTTAGAGAAAGAGTACAACTGTACGCTTCTGAAGAGGACGACAAGGAATAACAACAACGGAAAACCCAACTATTTTGGGCTAAAAGACAAGACAAAATCGACAAACAACAATAAAAACGACAATAGGAAAAGGCTCATTAGGACACAATAGATGTGAGAAAGACAAATCAAGCAAGCCGAATAATCAAATTGAGACAAATTAAAATCAATAAGCGCTAAAAAAACCAATGATCATCAATGCACTCTTGTGGAACAAGAAAAACCAATGAGGAAAATGAACAAACCACTGTAAGCACTCAGAAAAACGCCATATTCTCTTCACAGCGCTTCTATGGTTTAGAAAAAGATTTTAGAGAAAGAATACAACTGTACGCGCTCAAAAAATCTCATGCTTTTCATCATAGCGCTTCTGTGAACAAACAACAAAGGACGACACCGAATAACAACAAAGGAGAACCCAACTATTTTAGGCTAGAAGACAAGACATTTCGACAAACAACGATAAAAATTACAAGAGGAAAATGCTCATTAGGACACAATAGATGTGAAAAAGACAAATCAAGCAAGCCGAACAATCATATCGAGACAGAATAAAAATCAAAACGGGCTAAAAAAAACCAATGATCATCAATGAGCTCTTTTGGAACAACAGAAAGAACTGTGGACAATGAACAAACCACTGTAAGAGCTCAGAAAAACGCCATATTTTCTTCACAGCGCTTCTATGGATTAGAAAAAGAATTCGAAGAAGAAATACAACTGTACGCGCTCAAAAGATCTCAACGTTTTTATCATAGCCCTTCTATGAACAAACGACAAAGGACGACAAGGAATAACAACAAAGGAGAACCCAACTATTTTAGGCTAAAAGACAAGAGAAATCGACAAACAACAATAAGAACGACAAAAGGAAAAGGCCCATTAGGACACAATAGATGTGAGAAAGACAAATCAAGCAGGCCGAATAATCAAATTGAGACAAATTAATATCAATAAGGGCTAAAAAAAACAATGATCATCAATGCACTCATGTGGAACAAGAGAAAGAACTGAGGACAATGAACAAACCACTGTAAGAGCTCAGAAAAACGCACTATTTTCTTCACAGCGTTTTCATGGATTAGAAAAAGTATTTAGAGAAAGAATACAACTGTAAGCGCTCAAAAAATCTCAATATTGTCATCATAGTGCTTCTATGAACAAACAACAAAGGACGACAAGGAATAACAACAAAGGAGAACCCAACTATTTTCGGATAAAAGACAAGACAAATCAACAAACAACGATAAAAACTACAAGAGGAAAAGGCTCATTAGGACACAATAGATGTGAGAAGAACAAATCAAGCAAGCCGAATTATCAAATTGAGACAAATTAAAATCAATAAGGGCTAATAAAATCAATGATCATTAATGCACTCCTGTGGAACAATAGAAACAAATGAGGAAATTGAACAAACCACTGTAAGCACTCAGAAAAACGCACTATTTTCTTCACAGCGCTTTCATGGATTAGAAAAAGTATTTAGAGAAAGAATACAACTGTACGCGCTCAAAAATTCTCAATATTGTCATCATAGTGCTTCTATGAACAAACAACAAAGGATGACAAGGAATAACAACAAAGGAAAACCCAACTATTTTAGGCTAAAAGACAAGACAAAATCGACAAACATTAATAAAAACGACAAGAGGAAAAGGCTCATTAGGACACAAGAGATGTAGGAAAGACAAATCAAGCCAGCCGAAAATTAAATTTAGACGAATTAAAATCAATAAGGGCTATAAAAACCAATGGTCATCTATGCACTCCTGTGAAACAAGAAAAATAACTGAGGAAAATGAGCAAACCATTGGAAGCGCTCAGAAAAACGCCATATTTTCTTCACAGCTCTTCTATGGATTAGAAACAGAATTTAGAGAAGAATACAACTGTACGCGCTCAAAAGTTTCATTGTTTTCATCATAGCGCTTCTGTGATCAAACAACAAAGGACGACAAGGAATAACAACAAAGGAGAACCCAACTATTTTAGGCTAGACGACAAGACACATCGACAAACAACGATAAAAATTACAAGAGGAAAAACTCATTAGGACACAACAGATGTGAAAAAGACAAATCAAAAAAACCGAACAATCAAATCGAGACAGAATAAAAATCAAAACGGGTTAAAAAAACCATTGATCATCAATGAGCTCTTTTGGAACAACAGAAATAACTGAGGACAATGAACAAACCACTGTAAGAGCTCAGAAAAACGCCATATTTTCTTCACAGCGCTTCTATGGATTAGAAAAAGAATTCGGAGAAGGAATACAACTGTACGCGCTCAAAAGATCTCAACGTTTTTATCATAGCCCTTCTATGAACAAACAACAAAGGACGACAAGGAGTAACAACAAACGAGAACCCAACTATTTTAGGCTAAGAGAAAAGAGAAAATGACAAACAACAGTAAGAACGACAAAAGGAAAAGGCCCATTAGGACACAATAGATGGAGAAAGACAAAGCAAGCAAGCCGAATAATCAAATTGAGACAAATTAAAATCAATAAGGGCTAAAAAGAAACGATTATTATCAATGCACTCATGTGGAACAAGAGAAAGAACTGAGGACAATGAACAAACCACTGTAAGAGCTCAGAAAAACGCACTATTTTCTTCACAGCGCTTTCATGGATTAGAAAAAGAATTTAGAGAAAGAATACAACTGTACGTTCTCAAAAAATCTCAATGTTTTCATCATAGCGCTTCTATGAACAAACAACAAAGGACGACAAGGAATAACAACGAAGGAGAACCCAACTATTTTAGGATAATAGACAAGACAAATCAACAAACAACGATAAAAACTACAAGAGGAAAAGGCTCATTAGGACACAATAGATGTGAGAAAGACAAATCAAGCAAGCCGAATAATCAAATTGAGACAAATTAAAATCAATAAGCGCTAAAAAAACCAATGATCATCAATGCACTCTTGTGGAACAAGATAAAGAACTGAGGACAATGAACAAACCACTGTAAGAGCTCAGAAAAACGCCATATTTTCTTCACAGTGCCTCTATGGATTAGAAAAAGAATTCGGAGAAGGAATACAACTGTACGCGCTCAAAAGATCTCAATGTTTTCATCATAGCGCTTCTATGAACAAACAACAAAGGACGACAAGGAATAACAACGAAGGAGAACCCAACTATTTTAGGATAATAGACAAGACAAATCAACAAACAACGATAAAAACTACAAGAAGAAAAGGCTCATTAGGACACAGTAGATGCGAGAAAGACAATTCAAGCATGCCGAACAATCAAATGGAGACGAATTAAAATCAATAAGGGCTAAAAAGAAACAATGATCATCAATGCACTCTTGTGGAACAAGATAAAGAACTGAGGACAATGAACAAACCACTGTAAGAGCTCAGAAAAACGCCATATTTTCTTCACAGTGCCTCTATGGATTAGAAAAAGAATTCGGAGAAGGAATACAACTGTACGCGCTCAAAAGATCTCAACGTTTTTATCATAGCCCTTCTATGAACAAACAACAAAGGACGACAAGGAATAACAACAAAGGAGAACCCAACTATTTTAGGCTAAAAGACAAGACAAATCAACAAACAACGATAAAAACTACAAGAAGAAAAGGTTCATTAGGACACAGTAGATGCGAGAAAGACAAATCAAGCATGCCGAACAATCAAATCGAGACGAATTAAAATCAATAAGCGCTAAAAAAACCAATGATCATCAATGCACTCTTGTGGAACAAGAAAAACAAATGAGGAAAATGAACAAACCACTGTAAGCACTCAGAAAAACGCCATATTCTCTTCACAGCGCTTCTATGGTTTAGAAAAAGATTTTAGAGAAAGAATACAACTGTACGCGCTCAAAAAATCTCATGCTTTTCATCATAGCGCTTCTGTGAACAAACAACAAAGGACGACACCGAATAACAACAAAGGAGAACCCAACTATTTTAGGCTAAAAGACAAGACAAATCAACAAACAACGATAAAAACTACAAGAGGAAAAGGCTCATTAGGACACAGTAGATGCGAGAAAGACAATTCAAGCATGCCGAACAATCAAATGGAGACGAATTAAAATCAATAAAGGCTAAAAAGAAACAATGATAATCAATGCACTCTTGTGGAACAAGATAAAGAACTGAGGACAATGAACAAACCACTGTAACAGCTCAGAAAAACGCCATATTTTCTTGACAGCGCCTCTATGGATTAGAAAAAGAATTCGGAGAAGGAATACAACTGTACGCGCTCAAAAGATCTCAACGTTTTTATCATAGCCCTTCTATGAACAAACAACAAAGGACGACAAGGAATAACAACAAAGGAGAACCCAACTATTTTAGGCTAAAAGACAAGACAAATCAACAAACAACGATAAAAACTACAAGAAGAAAAGGCTCATTAGGACACAGTAGATGCGAGAAAGACAAATCAAGCATGCCGAACAATCAAATCGAGACAAATTAAAATCAATAGGGGCTAAAAAAACCAATGATCATCAATTCGCTCCTGTGGAACAACAGAAAGAGCTGAGGACAAAGAACGAACCACTGTAAGCGCTCAGAAAAACGCCATATTTTTTTTACAGCGCTTCTATGGATTAGAAAACAAATTGGGAGAAGGAATACACCTGTACGCGCTCAAAAATAACAATGTTTTCATCATAGCGCTTCTATGAACCAAAAAAAAGGACGACAAGGAATAACAACAAAGGAGAACCCAACTATTTTAGGCTAAAAGACAAGAAAAATTGACAAACAACAATAAAAACGACAAGAGGAAAAGGCTCATTAGGACACAATAGATGTGACAAAGACAAATCAAGCAAGCCGAACAATCAAATCGAGACGAATTATAATCAATAAGGGCTAAAAAAAACCAATGATCATCAATGCACTCCTCTGGAACAAGAGAAAGAACCGAGGAAAATAAAAAACCAATGTAAGCGCTCAGAAAAACGCCATATTCTCTTCACAGCGCTTCTATGGATTAGAAAAAGAATTTAGAGAAAGAATACAATTTTACGCGCTCAAAAGAATACACAACAAAGGAGAACCCAACTATTTTAGGCTAAAAGACAAGACAAATTGACAAACAACAATAAAAACGATAAGAGGAAAAAGCTCATTAGGAAACAATAGATGTGAGAAAGACAAATCAAGCAAGCCAAAAAATCAAATCGAGACAGAATAAAAATCAAAATGGGCTAAAAAAAATAATGATCATCAATGCGCTCTTTTGGAACAACAGAGAGAACTGAGGACAATGAACAAACCACTGTAAGAGCTCAGACAAACGCCATATTTTTTTCACAGCGCTTCTATGGACTAGAAAAAGAATTTAGAGAAGGAATACAACTGTACGCGCTCAAAAGATCTCAATGTTTTCATCATAGTGCTTCTGCGAAAAAACAACAAAGGACAACAAGGAATAACAACAAAGGAGAACCCAACTATTTTAGGCAAAAAGACAAGTCAAGTCAACAAACAACGATAAAAACTACAAGAGGAAAAGTCTCATTAGGACACAATAGGTGTGAAAAAGACAAATCAAGCAAGCCGAACAATCAAATCGAGACAGTATAAAAATCAAAAAGGGCCAAAAAACCAATGATCATCAATGCGCTTTTTTGGAACAACAGAGAGAACTGAGGACAATGAACAAACCACTGTAAGAGCTCAGACAAACGCCATTTTTTCTTCACAGCGCTTCTATGGACTAGAAAAAGAATTTAGAGAAGGAATACAACTGTACGCGCTCAAAAGATCTCAATGTTTTCATCATAGTGCTTCTGCGAAAAAACAACACAGGACGACAAGGAATAACAACAAAGGAGAACCCAACTATTTTAGGCTAAAAGACAAGACAAATCAACAAACAACGATAAAAACTACAAGAGGAAAAGTCTCATTAGTACACAATAGGTGTGAAAAAGACAAATCAAGCAAGCCGAACAATCAAATCGAGACAGTATAAAAATCAAAAAGGGCTAAAAAACCAATGATCATCAATGCGCTCTTTTGGAACAACCGAGAGAACTGAGGACAATGAACAAAACACTGTAAGAGCTCAGACAAACGCCATATTTTCTTCAAAGCGCTTCTATGGATTAGAAAAAGAATTCGGAGAAGTAATACAACTGAAAGCGGTCAAAAGATTTCAATGTTTTCATCATAGCGCTTCTGCGAAAAAACAACAAAGGACAACAAGGAATAACAACAAAGGAGAACCGACTTGTTTTAGGCTAAAAGAAAAGACAAATCAACAAACAACGATAAAAACTACAAGAGGAAAGGGCTCATTAGGACACAGTAGATGCGAGAAAGACAAATCAACCAAGCCGAACAATCAAATCGAGACGAATTAAAATCAATAAGGGCTAAAAAACCAATGATCATCAATGCGCTGCTGTGGAACAACAGAAAGACCTGAGAACAATGAACGAACAACTGTAAGCGCTCAGAAAAACGCCATATTTTCTTTACAGCGCTTCTATGGATTAGAAAAAAAATTCAGAGAAGGAATACATCTGTAAGCGCTCAAAAAAATCAATGTTTTCATCATAGCGCTTCTATGAACAAACAACAAAGGACGACAAGGAATAACAACAAAGGAAATCCCAACCATTTTAGGCTAAAAGACAAGACAAATTGACAAATAACAATAAAAACGACAAGAGGAAAAGGCTCATTAGGACACAATAGATGTGAGAAAGACAATTTAAGCAAGCCGAATAATCAAATTGAGACAAATTAAAATCAATAAGGGCTAAAAAGAACCAATGATCATCAATGGACTCCTCTGGAACAAGAGAAAGATTTGAGGAAAATAAAAAACCACTGTAAGCGCTCAGAAAAACCCCATATTTTCTTCACAGCGCTTCTATGGATTAGAAAAAGAATTTAGAGAAAGAATACAATTGTACGCGCTCAAAAGAATACACAACAAAGGAAAACCCAACTATTTTAGGCTAAAAGACAAGACAAATTGACAAATAACAATAAAAACGACAAGAGGAAAAGGCTCATTAGGACACAATAGATGTGAGAAAGACAATTTAAGCAAGCCCAATAATCAAATTGAGACAAGTTAAAATCAATAAGGGCTAAAAAGAACCAATGATCATCAATGCACGCTTGTGGAACAAGAGAAAGAACAGAGGAAAATGAACAAACCAGTGTAAGCGCTCAGAAAAACGCATTATTTTCTTCACAGCGCTTCTGTGGATGAGAAAAAGAAATTAGAGAAAGAATACAACTGCACCCGCTCAAAAAATTTTAAAGTTTTTGTCATAGCGCTTCTATGAACAAACAACAAAGGACAACAATGAATAACAACAAAGGAGAACCCAACTATTTTAGGCAAAAAGACAAGACATAATCGACATATAACAATAATAACGACAAGAGGAAAAGGCTCATTAGGACATAATAGATGTGAGAAAGACAAATCAAGCAAGCCGAACAATCAAATCGAGACGAATTAAAATCAGTAAGGGCTAAAAAGAACCAATGATTATCAATGCGCTCCTGTGGAACAACAGAAAGAACTGAGGACAATGAACAAACCACTGTAAGTGCTCAGAAAAACGCCATAGTTTCTTTACAGCGCTTCAATGGATTAGAAAAAGAATTCCGAGAAGGAATACAACTGTACGCGCTCAAAAACCTCAATGTTTGCATCATAGCGCTTCTATGAACAAACAACAAAGGACGACAAGGAAAAACAACAAAAGAAAACCCAACTATTTTAGGCTAAAAAACAAGACATAATCAACATATAACAATAAAAACGACAAGAGGAAAAGGCTCATTAGGACATAATAGATGTGAGAAAGACAAATCAAGCAAGCCGAACAATCAAATCGAGACGAATTAAAATCAGTAAGGGCTAAAAAGAACCAATGATTATCAATGCGCTCCTGTGGAACAACAGAAAGAACTGAGGACAATGAACAAACCACTGTAAGCGCTCAGAAAAACGCCATATTTTCTTCACAGCGCTTCTATGGATTAGAAAAAAAATTTAGAGAAGGAACACAATTTTACGCGCTCAATAGAATACACAACAAAGGAGAACCCAACTATTTTAGGCTAAAAGACAAGACAAATTGACAAAAAAAATAAAAACGACAAGAGAAAACGGCACATTAGGACACAATAGATGTGAGAAAGACAAATCAAGCAAGCCGAATAATCAAATTGAGACAAATTAAAATCAATAAGGGCTAAAAAGAACCAATGATCATCAATGCACGCCTCTGGAACAAGAGAAAGAACTGAGGAAAATGAACAAACCACTGTAAGCGCTCAGAAAAACGCAGTATTTTCTTCACGGCGCTTCTATGGATGAGAAAAAGAATTTAGAGAAAGAATACAACTGTACCCGCTCAAAAAAAAGTTCTCAATGTTTTCGTCATTGCGCTTCTATGAACAAACAACAAAGGACGACAAGGAATAACGACGCCATATTTTCTTCACAGCGCTTCTATGGATTCGAGAAAGAATTTAGAGAAGGAATACAATTTTACGCGCACAAAAGAATACACAACAAAGGAGAACCCAACTATTTTAGGCTAAAAGACAAGACAAATTGACAAACAACAATAAAAACGACAAGAGGAAAAGGCTCATTAGGACACAATAGATGTGAGAAAGACAAGTCAAGCAAGCCGAATAATCAAATTTAGACAAATTAAAATCAATAAGGGCTAAAAAGAACCAATGATCATCAATGCACGCCTCTGGAACAAGAGAAAGAACTGAGGAAAATGAACAAACCACTGTAAGCGCTCAGAAAAACGCAGTATTTTCTTCACAGCGCTTCTATGGATGAGAAAAAGAATTTAGAGAAGGAATACAACTGTACGCGCTCAAAACATCTCATTGTTTTCGTCATAGCGCTTCTGTGAACAAACAACAAAGGACGACAAGGAATAACAACAGAGGAGAACCCAACTATTTTAGACAAAAAGACAAGACAAATCGACAAACAACGATAAAAAGTACAAAAGGAAAAGCCTCATTAGGACACAATAGATGTGAAAAAGATAAATCAAGCAAGCCGAACAATCAAATCGAGACAGAATAAAAATAAAAAAAGGCTAAGAAAACCAATGATCATCAATGCGCTCCTGTGGAACAACAGAAGGGACTGAGGACAATGAACAAACCACTGTAAGCGCTCAGAAAAACGCAACATTTTTTCACAGCGCTTCTATGGATTGGAAAAAGAATTATGAGAAGGAATACAACTGTACGCGCTCAAAAAATCTCATTGTTTTCATCATAGCGCTTCTGTGAACAAACAACAAAGGACGACAAGGAATAACAACAGAGGAGAACCCAACTATTTTAGGCGAAAAGACAAGACAAATCGACAAACAACGATAAAAAGTACAAAAAGAATAGCCTCATTAGGACACAATAGATGTGAAAAAGACAAATCAAGCAAGCCGAACAATCAACTCGAGACAGAATAAAAATAAAAAAGGCTAAGAAAACCAATGATCATCAATGCGCTCCTGTGGAACAACAGAAAGAACTGTGGACAATGAACAAACCACTGTAAGCGCTCAGAAAAGCGCCATATTTTCTTTACAGCGCTTCAGTGGATTAGAAAAAGAATTCCGAGAAGGAATACAATTGTACGGGCTCCGAAAAATCTCATTGTTTTCATCATAGCGCTTCTGTGAACAAACAACAAAGGACGACAAGGAATAACAACAGAGGAGAACCCAACTATTTCAGGCGAAAAGACAAGACAAATCGACAAACAACGATAAAAAGTACAAAAGGAATAGCCTCATTAGGACACAATAGATGTGAAAAAGACAAATCAAGCAAGCCGAACAATCAAATCGAGACAGAATAAAAATAAAAAAGGCTAAGAACACCAATGATCATCAATGCGCTTCTGTGGAACAACAGAAAGAACTGAGGACAATAAACAAACCACTGTAAGCGCTCAGAAAAACGCCTTATTTTCTTTACAGCGCTTCAAGGGATTAGAAAATGAATTCCGAGAAGGAATACAATTGTACGGGCTCCAAAAATCTCAATGTTTTCATCATAGCGCTTCTATGAACAAACAACAAAGGACGACAAGGAATAACAACAAAGGAGAACCCACCTATTTTATGCTAAAAGACAGGACAAAATCGACAAACAACAATAAAAACGACAAGAGGAAAAGGCTCATTAGGACACAGTAGATGCGAGAAAGACAAATCAAGCAAGCCGAGCATTCAAATCGAAACGAATTAAAATCAGTAAGTGCTAAAAAAACAAATGGTCATCAATGCGCTCCTGTGGAACAACAGAAAGAACTGAGGACAATGAACGACCACTGGAAGCGCTCAGAAAAACGACATATTTTCTTCACAGCTCTTCTATGGATTAGAAAAGAATTTAGAGAAGAAATACAACTGTACGCATCTCATTATTTTCATCATAGCGCTTCTATGAACAAACAACAAAAGAGAACCCATCTATTTTAGGCTAAAAGACAAGACAAATCGACAAACAACGATTAAAACGACAAGAGGAAAAGGCTCATTAGGACACAATAGATGAGAAAGAGACAAATCAAACAAACCGAACAATCAAATGGACACAGATTTAAAATCAATAAGGGCTAAAAAAATCAATAATCATCAATGCGCTCCTGTGGAACAACAGAAAGAATTGAGGACAATGACCAAACCACTGTAAGCGCTCAGAAAAATGCCATTTTTTCTTCACTGAATTAGAATAAGAATTTAGAGAAGGAATACAACTGTACGCGCTCAAAAATTCTCATTATTTTCATCATAGCGCTCCTATGAACAAACAACAAAGGACGACAAGGAATAACAACAAAGGAGAACCAAACTATTTTAGGCTAAACTATCTAAGACAAATCGACAAACAACGATTAAAACGATAAGAGAAAAAGGCTCATTAGGACACAGTAGATGCGAGAAAGACAAATCAAGCAAGCCGAACAATCAACTTGAGACAAATTAAAATCAATAAGGGCTAAAAAAAACCAATGACCATCAATGCACTCCTGTGGAAGAAGAGAAAGAAACGAGGAAAATGAACAAACCACTTGAAGAGCTCAGCTAAACGCCGTATTTTCTTCACAGCGCTTCTATGGATTACAAGAAGAATTTCCAGAAGGAATGCAACTGTACGCACTTAAAAATATGTTTTTATCAGAGCGCTTCTATGAACGAAAAACAAAGGACAACAAGGAGTAACAACAAATGAAAAACCTACTTTTTAGACAAAAAGACAAGACAAATTAACAAACAACAATAAAAACGACACGAGAAAATGTCTCATTAGAACACAACAGATGTGAGAAAGACAAACCAAGCAAGCCCAACAATCAACTGGAGACAAGTTTAAATTCAATTTGGGCTAAGAAAAAACAATGATTGCATCAATGTGCTACTATCGAACAACAGAAAGAACTGCGTAGAAAGAACAAACCACTAAGCGCTCAAAAACAAATTTTTATTACAGCGCTACAATGGAATAGGATAAAACGTTTAAAACAAACATAGAAGCGCTCGTAAAAACGTTCTATTTTGATCACAGTGCTTCCATGGAACAACAATGTACAAGAAAAAACGACTGTAGGAGCTCCGAAAACACAATATTTTCTTCAAGGAGCATCCATGAAAAAACAACAACTGACGACAAAGAACAACAACAAAATACATACATAACTCTTTGTGCAAAAGGACGAAGAGACAAAAACGAAAAACAAAACATCAAACCAACAAGAAAAACAACGACAAAGAGAGAAAACTAAAGATCATAGAGACACAATAAATGTTACAAAAAACAGCTCAAACAACCTGAACAAGCAATCTGGACCAAAATAAAACACAAATAGCTCTCAGAGGAACCAATGATCTCATCGATGCGGTCCTAAAGAAGAACAGAAGGAACTGAAAAAAGAATAAAACTCGACAAACAAGCCAACAAAAAAGATAAAGAAAAACAAAAAGAACTGAGGACAAAGAACAATTCTTTGTAAGCACTACGAAAAATTCCTTTTCATTGCAGCACTTCCAAAGAACTTTAAAAATGAGAAAACAACAATGGAGAACCAGAAGCAGATATCTTCAAATACTCAAAAGACTCGATATTACGCGATATTTTTAAATGCATTTCCATGGAACAACAAAAACAAGGACAAAAATAGGACAACGAAAAACAAGATAATAGTGTCCTGAATTCAATCAACATATTTTACTCAAGGATTTGAGCAAACCAGAACGCTATCAAATGTCTGAGAGCTCGTACCTTGTCTGACCCCTAATCTTACATGAAAAAGTAGGAAATAAAAAAAAGTAAATGAAAAATCAAGTTTGCAGGAGAAAGTTGTCCCATCTTTTAAAGCAAAAAAATCATCAAAATGAAGTAATATGAACAAATAAAAAGTTTTTGAGAAGAGAGCAAATTGTCAAATTGTTGTAGGAATTAACATTCAGCCAAGAGTGGTTATGCCCAAAAGGAATTTCCAATTCTCAACAAAACGGTATGCTGTAGAGCAAGACACCGTTTGTAACGATGAATTTTTGAACTATGATTCAAAAAATGGCTTAGGGAACTAAAATTCCTACAACTAATTCACACGCATAAGTTACCATAATCAAATAGGGTTGATTTTGATATTGAATATTTTATATGTAGCACGTCTATTGAACCAAGCAAACAGAAGAGCGAAAATGAAGTTAAATGAATGTGAAAAAGGAAAAAAATGCGGTATGGTTACAGGAACAAAGCGGATCATGGACAAGACAAGGCTAATAAAGATAGATTATAGTCAATTTGTTTGCAGGAATAATGGAACTAATAACGGGTATACTGAAAAGCAAAACACCCATTGACAACAAACAGTATGCTGTATAACAAAGCACTGTTTGCGATGATTAATCTATTTAAAAGACCATGCTGCGCAGCAAGTCGGCCCGGATATCAATATTCCTGCAACTAAAAAACCCTGGGGTGACCAATATCATTTTAAAATATTTGATAAATTTTCACTGATTAAATTTAGCAAAGAACCAAAGACTAAATTCGAAACTGAATCGTAAAATATTTTTTGAATACGTTAGGGTTCTTAATGAGATAAGCACTGGACAGGTAGTGAAGTTAGTAAAGCGGGTTAAGTTAAATGGCAATCAAATTAATTACTTAGTAATTTGAAAGGAGAAAAGCTGTATGTAGATGACATAATTGCACATGACGATTAATTTAAAATTGTGAGCTGCGTATGGACAGCAGGTAACACAAAGATCAGCCAATCTGGTTAGTACGCAAAGATGAAATAGTCTGTGATCTGGTAACTAAGTCGTACAAATTGAGAAACCACTTTGCAGTGTAATAATTAAATGCAATCAAGCAAATATAAATAATTAAATTTTTTTCAGAAAGATCTTACTTGCTTTGATTTATCAATCCAAGCAAGGGAGAGTATTTATGAAAAAAACATAAATGCGAATCAGGAAAACTACTTCTAGAATGTAAATAAGAACATAAAAGACGAATGTAAACAATGAATGTAAACAAATATTAGGGATGAGACAGTTTAAAACAAACGTGAAAGAACAGACTATAAACATCTGTTATTGAAGCAAACTATGAAATGGGCAGACCACTGTTTCTACAATAGATAGCAATATCCGATTAATAAGATTTGTTTTTCAAAAGTTCAAAAGCATATGATTGGAGAGAATATTAAAAGCTGAAGATTCGTTAAGAAACTTTGTTAAAGTAAAAGTCTAATAACTCAAGCGCTAAATTTGGAAACATTTTTATTGTTAGCACTAAATTAAAAGGGCAACGTACAAGTAAAGAGAACACAACGCGAGACCATGATCAATATCAATTGAAGACATGAAAAATAAAATGTCTAAGCTAAGAAGCACAATAAGGTAAAGCTAAGTTAAAGAGAACAAGATTTTTTTTAAAGCAAATGATTAAATAAAAATGTATTATAATGTATGAACACGCTTCAAACATCTGTTACTCAAGCACATTATGACACAGGCAAACACTAGTTTCTAGAGCAGATAAGGAAATCCGGTTACTAAGAGTTGTTTAGCAACGGCACAAAAACAAATGACTGAAAATAATAAAATCTGAAGATTTGTTCAGAAGCCCTGTTTAGAGTGTAAGCATATAAACACAAGCGCTACAGTTAGAGAAACAGCCGAGAGCTTTTTTGATCCAAAATGTTAATACAATTAATAAAGCAGAACAGGCAACGTACAGGTAAACAGAACGTAACCTGAAGCTAAGACATGACATAAACGTTGTTTAAGCAAAAAGGCATAAAAAGCATAAGCTTAAATAAAATCAAATTTTTTTGCGCTCTTTTTACTTTTTAAAGCAAACCATTAATTCCAAATTAGACAACAATCTTTAAACATCTGTTATTGAAGCGCATTATGACACAAGTAAACATTAGTTTCTAAAGCAGTAAGCAAGTCCGATTACTAAGAGTTGTTTAGCAACAGCACAAAAGCAAATGATTGAGAGATTAATAGTGGAAGACTAGTTGAGAAGATCCGTTCAAATTAAATAAAAGCATACTAACTCAAGCGCTAAATTTTTTGAACAAACAATATGAGGAGTTTTTCGGATGTTTTCTTTTGACGTAACAATTTAGAAGTTGTGAAATGGATCATTAGGATCACTGCTGTAGTCAATAACACATGCTTTGTGAATGCTGTGATCACAACACTTGCACAGCACTTTAGCGAACAGACCAAGACGTTTTTTCAGAATGTTATTTTGCAGAGTCTCTCCTAAAGTGACACCTCGAGACCCAGGATGAAGTCGAATGATATTCATTCGGAAAATTAGATCTCAGCATATCATTAAATTTGATTAATTCAGCACCATTGTCCTTTTTCAAATGGTCACCCCTGGGGAATAACTGCAGAAAGAACACAACTTGCTGTGGTTTTTTAGCTGGCAAATGCGACACGAAGTTTTTTAAGTTTTTTAACTTTTCATCTTCCGCAGTGGAATTTAAATCATTACCACCTAAGCCAACTATTATCAAACAAAAATGAGCACTTTGGTTTAAAATTTCTCTAAGGTGAGATAACTTAGCATCTCCTTTTTAATGAAGCACAAGGAGATGCGGGTACTGTTTCAAAATTTCATAATGACTGCAGCTTTTGAAGCAATCGCGCATATTTGAGTCACCAATGAAACGAATTTTTTGTGTTAGCTCCATTCCATTGTAAACTTGTTCCGCAAGACGTATACTGTAGTCTAAAGTCATTTCATTTGTTCTCATGATACCACATCTGAAGTCCGGGTCCATTCCTCAAAACAAAAAAAATTCATTCAAAAGTAGCAAAAAAACAAGAGCTGAAAAAAATCAGAAAACCCCAAAAATGTCAAAAAAAACAAGCGTATAAAAAACAAAAAGAGCGAAAAGGAAGAGCTAAAAAACTCTTTTTTAAAAGAGCGAAAAAGAACAAAAAACTCTTAAGAGACAAAATACAATCAATGAGAAGACCGAAAAACATACCACGTATATAACGTTTTACTCAGACACCATTGAGTCAAACATTTAGGCAAAGTTATTTAAACTCAGTTTATGGCGCAAAAAAATTTGCAAAAAGAACATCCAGGAATAAAACAAGAGTGTCGAGATATTTGATGAAAGTCGAAAATGTCGCGGTAAGGAACAACGGTTTTACCTGGCAAATTTCGTTTGCTAATAGTATAGGATCTTGAACTTGAGTCAAAATCTTTGACAACAATCCGCTCACATATGAAAATAAACTTGACTTCGATTGACAACAATAAAGCTGACCAACTCTAATATAGGCATGCCATCAGATGATACCAAACGTATTAGGACATCATTCGTACTATACCTTGTCCCCATTATCACAGCATGTTTCGAAACTAACGCTTCGTCGCAACCAAAAAAAAGTTTTGCAACCAAAATCAGAGTAAAAAACAATCGGAAGATGTTTTACTGAAGAGCCTGGAAAATCATGTTTTTTGAAAGGTGGTGAATGGCGACAATCATTAAAATGGCAAATTTGATGTCGCAAACCTAAACTCTTACATATATTTTTAAAATTACATCTATTTTGGGTCAATCTTTTAAAAAACTGATGTTTTCTCTCATAACGAAGCACACTCTGATAAATAAATGGTCCGGAAGCGCGTAACGCATTTGGTTAGTGTATGAGGCGATGTTGTTTGAAGACTACACTTGAATCAGGAAACAGCTCCACGAACAACGATAAATGTTCATCTAAAACAGAAAGGTGTTCGAAAGGTTTGCAAGGTAAAACGAAAAATCAGGGAAATGAAAAACATCAACGGATAAGAACAGCAAGAATGCTGTAGTCTGCTTCGCTGAAAGATGGGCTCAGAAGGTACGCAACCAAGTGGAAGTTTTCAAGCAAAAAAATCCACATGTCATTTTCACATGGTACGAGGTCGTGGACAAGCAACGGCAAGAAGTGGTAAAGTGTAAACATCTATTCGTATTTTTCTTTCAGAGTCTTTGCTGTTTTCTCTTTGATTCTAAAAAAATATCAAAAAACAAAAAAATCTCAAAAAAGATTACCAAATATTATTTAAAAGAAAACAATTGACCTCTCTTCGGTCAACTCCGACGGTTTACCGTCCACGTCGCGGCCATAGTCGAAATTGTTTAAGCGTGCATTTAATTCCTCTAATGCGAAGAAACCGGAAACAAAAATTAGGTTGCGTTAAAGAATTTTAACAATGTGAATTAGACCATTCTGGAAAATACCATGGTGCAAATCTGCTGCAAAATTTTTATAGGGGTCAAAAAAACTTGTTTCTGGACTGCATAAATTTTTTACCCCCAAAACTTTTACAGCAACATCATTTCGGCATGACTCAGGTGTTCTCAGTTTTGCAACATTCTCTTCGAAAACCGAGGCGAAATCAGACTGCTGTGTCGTACACTTTCGCAACACGAACCCTTAGAAAAGCTTGCGACAAATCCAAAAACAGCATGATAGGCAAGATTATCAGCAACAAAGTTCATGTTTTTTCCAATAAGCTTCAGTTCAAGTCCAGCGTTTGTAGTTACGTTAATAACTGTCTCCAACTTTGTCAAGTCATTCCTTATTTTACTCAGCACGTTTTTAAAACCCCTTTACATCAAGGTAGGGTACCAATGCAACAACAAAAGTGAATTTCATATCAGACAAAAACGAGGATGGTAAATTTTTCAAATTCCAGTAAAAGCAACCAATTTTCTGAATAGTAGTTCTCAATACAATGGGTTTCACGGGCTGAATTTCATCGAAGTAAAGCTGCAAAGTTATACGGAAAACTACTTCGCCATCGTCGCCGCGGGCAATCGTATCAACATCTGTTATTGCTGTGCTATTTGTTTCCAGTCTACCTTTTGTTTGCATATCATCAAAAAGGGTGCCAGAATTACTGAGAGTGTGGAGAAACTGGTCGTAAGCTAAACAAACGTTGAAAATTTCATCGTGAACTAACACGACATTTTTTAACACCTCTGTTATTGAAATGAACTGACCGCAACGTTTAACTTCTTTATAGCTAGGAACGCCTTTAACATTTTAAATTTCGAACTGTTTGCCAAAAAAGATCCTCAGGACTAACAAAACATGACTCCTTCGTAAGAACACAAGCAATTGATGTTGATTTTTCGGCGATTCTTCAACCGAACAAGACTCAAGCAATTTTTTAAAAGTTTCGTTTTCTGAAACCTCTGGAATGTCAATTTGTATTTTTAAGAGCAATAACATAACAGTCTCAATAAGATCATTAGTGATAGTTTCAGCAGCAGATGCAAAAGCGAAGCATTGGTTCCATGTTGACGCTGAATTTCTTAAGCTATGCAAAAGAATATCAGTTGACGAAGACTTGAATTTTAGCTTTTTGAGCATAGGGTCAAAGTCATTGACACCCAAACTAGAAATTTTTCGTTCGGATCATCGTCTTCTAATTCATGGTCTAACATTTGTCCGCCTAACACTTCCTATTCCTTTTCACTTGCGACAGGTTGTGCGCGCTTATGATTATTTCTTACATGTCTGCGGAGTCGAAATAAGCTACTGAATTCACTCGAACAAAAACAGCAAAATAGAGTAGAGGAAGATCCATGGGCATTATTCATATGAAAATGATAATTTAGAAGCGTTAAACCGTCATATTTACGTGTAGGTTGCTTACAGGTACAAAATTCTAATTGCTGAAGCGAATAAAAAACCTATCACGCGGCTAGTTGTATATAGCCACCGGTTTAGAAACGTTCTGAGTTGGTAAAAACATTGGCAGCGGCTGAGAAGTAAAGTCCGGAACAGTTGTGTCATCAGAAACAGGAGTGTTGACAATAGATTTTACAGCAACTTTTGCTCCTTTTTCAATTGAAAACGTAAATTTACATCTCACAGGCTCCGCGACATGCTCTAATTTGAAACCGTCTGTTGAACCAACAACATCGTTTTCGGATACTTCTAAAGTCATTTTGCTGCGCCTCTCTACGGAGAGCTGATAGATGTGTTCGCGCATGTGTGATTCAAACCTTGTGAAACTTGTAAAGTTTCGAGCACAAAGAGGACAAATAAACACCGCTTCTAGTTTATGATTCTTGGTTAAATGGGGGATGAGCGAATTTGAATCTAACAAAAAAGAGCCTGTCTGAAAAAACTAGCAAAATACTTCAAATAGTTTATTGCCACATGAGAAAGGGATCTTCTTTTGAGTTTTGATTCGCTGCGACAACCTAGCTTTGCCTACTAAATTACCCTTGTTTTCACTGTGATCACATTCCGTTTCTGCAGGAAAGTCTGAAACCTGGGAAACGTGGGTCTCATTTGTAATAGCGTTTGTCATGTTATTTTTTTCAAAATATTATTAACAATTTCTGAACCGTTAATCTCATCCGTATTATAAAACTCAGCCTTTCTTGATGCGTTGATCTGAACACTTTCATTCACTTGATTTTCAGCGTTCTTCAAAACACTCGAAACATTTAAAACTTCTTGTTTCAAATGTGATAATCTGATAATGTGATATCTGATAATCTACTTCTTGTTTTGCTACTGCACAAAATTGCATAGTCAATATTAACCTGTCTGGATACATGATGACTTACATGAGGGCATAAGCAGTATTGTTTATTCTCACCGAAAAAGCCTCTCCCATAAAAAGTTGTTAACTCATCTTCCGTCTCAATAGGACAGCATACTGTTAGAAAAACCTCACCCTTTTTTCCTTTAATCTGCTTGTATTTGCAGTTTGACTTGCAAGAATGATTCACGAAAAATAATGGACCTTGAAGTGAATAAGAAACTTTCTGGATGTTGACTACTGAGAAGTTCAAATTGAAATCTATATTTTTAGGACAGGAAGCCAGAACATCATGCAATCCAGGAATAATTTCTCCAACCTGGAAATTTTTTTGCCACACTTTTACAACCACAATATCCACGAGTTGAGTCTTCACTAAATCTAAGATTTTTTTCATAAGAAACAAAATTAAGAGAAAACTGATACAGTTCATCCATATACTTAAGCAAGGCTGATTTTGACGAGCAACGAATTCTTTCATCAATCCTTATCGCTCGGTGACTTCTGCCCCATCACCGTCCACAAACTTTTCTAACAAAATCCAGTCAGTACTTGCAAATTCGTAGTATTCTTGAAGCATTTGCTCAATTTCTGAGAAACTTGTTATTTCAGATCTGAAGAAGAGATTCATGAAGACCCCGTGAGTCGGAGTTAAAGCTATAAAAATTGACCTCTTTTTCAAGTACCAAATTTTTTGTGTTAATTTCAAACAAAAATCAGAAACCAGAACAAGAGAAAGCACCATGAAAGCAGTTTCGTAGCAATATTAGATGCAATCAAAACAACCCAATCCAAAGTTTTGAATTTAGCGGCAGACTATCAGTTAATTTTCTTGGTTAACTTCAATGTCATTCAATTGACGTACAAATGTGACAACTTGAGGTGGTACGCTTCCGCTCATAATTTTGAAGAGAACCATCTGAATATAGGACCAAACAAGGCTCGTGGCCTCAGGGTATTTCAAGTTCAGCACATAAAACAGTCGAAAGGCGATGTCAACAGCTTCAAAGGCATTTGAGACCAGGAGCACTGATTTTGGTCCAACGACAAAAACCTAAACAGATTTTTTTTGAAAATCGATAAACGTTTATTTTAAATAAACCTGCGAATTGGAACAGAGTTTTGTGCCCACTTTATGCTGACGCGATTCAGCATCAAGATTACCGATGTCCTAAATACTGAACCCACGCATTAAAGTGAGAAGCCAAAACACTTGCATTAAGAAAAACTAACCGATATTTCCACGATGTACGCATTACGAGCGTTTGTTATGAGCTCCACAACAGTGAATCGCTTCTCTTTACCAACCAATTGTTTAACCGGAAGAAGTAACGAGAGAGCCAGGAGCGCAAACACGGGATCGCTAACTAAACAACGTAAAAATTGATCGTTAGAAGCCTACAGCAAAATAAATTGACTAATATTAAATGTTACAGTTCTGAGCCTTTAGAGAAGTCAGCTTGTCCATGCTTTCCCTTGGCGGCGCCTTCTCTGCAAGAAGAACCAATTTTGGCACCAATGGTTGCAAAACATGAGAAAATGTTTTCTCGCTGAATGAGGGCACCCATAACCGGAACTCAGATTTCACTTAAATCAATCTTACAATTTATATTTTAATTTATTGTAGGAGAGAAGATCCATTAGAAAGTTAAACTTACGTCCTCAAAGCACCGGAGGTCAAGTTTGGTTGTAAACAAGTAAAGGTTGTAATGAAGCACGCCCTTTGTTTGCAACAAGGATTTCCTGTCCGCAAACGTCTCCTCACGGTTTTTGTTGATAGTTGATGGCCTCTCCTGAGAAAAGTTCAATCGTTTTTCCTATTTCTATGGGCTCCTCGTTTGCCTCAGCTGATTTTTCATTCGTTTTGGCGTGGGTGTTCCTACGAGCAGAGCAAAAAATAGACTATTCGACTGTTCTTATTATTAAAAAAAAGAAAAACAGGAACCTCCATTCTTCAGAAATAATTTTTTGCCCTTCGCTCTCAGGGTTTTTAGGTGCTCTTCAAGCGCCCCCGATTGCGAATGGACACGACGGACACCATTTTTGTACGTCGGATAGTACGGTTTGAAGAACACGGACTAAACGCAACTTATATTTGAAGAAAATAACCAAAAACAAGATACAATACCGAACGCAAACTAATAGCAGCATTGGACGAATCAATTGACTTCAACTCGGGATACGCTTCGATGGCAAGATTGGCGTATTTGATTTTTGTTTTGTTGCACGGGGTTAGTTCTTGATCTGCAAGCGGCTTCTAAAATCATTTTCATTTTCAGTTTTAGATCTTAACTCTTCTTTTCGATTCAGGTTATTACTTTTAGATTGAGGATATCACTTAAAAAAAGGCGACGGCTACCTTGATCATTTCTGCAACCAGCGCGCGATGAAATTCACAAAGACCAGCAGCTGATTTGAGATCCAGAGTCTCAGTCAACCTCTTGAGTTCGCTAGCGATCAGTACAGAAATTTCATTGCTAGCTGTAGAAGATGGCGTCTGTACATGCAATGGACATGGAGTCTCTGCGTTTACACTTGGCATTCGTGGCGTGTCGCCTCTTTGCTTTATCAGATCCTTAATCTTGATAATGGCTGGATTGGGGAAACGTATACTACTCAGATCCTCCTTGCTGAGCATTTGAAACGATTGAATCATCAAACATGACTCCCTTACTAATTCAACGAACTTGCTCTTTTGCGCCTGTGCTAGGTCCATACAATCAAGAATATCGAAAAGTGATATTTCTGAAAAATTTTATTTAGTGTAGGGGCAACATGGAGAAATACAGGCCAAAGACATTGCAGAGGACTGCGTTTAATCCAAAAATCCAAAACCTTAGCCTTGAGACCTTAACCTCATTTTTGAGGTAAAAACCACATGCATTGGAGCAAAAGCCAAGCCTTCTTGAACAAGAAGAAACTAACATGCTGTAAACCAAAACGTCAATGGAATCCTTGAACTTAAATAACAAACTCTTAGCACTCTGTATATCAACATAGATTGGAATACTGTAGAGCAAAACGTAAATCACCCTTAGAAACAAAAACTGACATGCTGTAGAGCAAAACGCCAGTTTTGTTAATCTTGATAGAACCAGGAAACATATCCTGAATGGGCATTACCGTTCTCTTGAAAATTTGATCGAAATTAGCAAGCTGTAGAGCAAAGCGCATTTTCACTTCCAAAAACTGTTACAAAAAATTTAAGTAAAAAAAAATTTAAGTTGAAAAGTTGCATGTTGGGAACATTGACATGCTGTAGAGCAAAACGCCAATCACCCTAAGAAATCAAAAACTGACATGCTGTAGAGCGAAACGCCAGTTTTGTTCATCTTGATAGAGCGAGGAAACATATCCTGAATGAGCGTTACCGTTCTCCTAAAAATTTAATTGAAAAGAGCATGCTTTAGAGCAAAACGCCGTTTCACTTCCAAATGATATTACAAAAGAATTAAGTCGAAAAAATTTTAAGTTGAAAAGTTTCGTGTTGCAAAGATCGACATGCTGTAGAGCAAAACGCCAACCCCTTTTGAAACGGACTAACATGCCATAAAAATTTGTAAACCAATTGCTGAAGCCTATTTAA
This sequence comes from Convolutriloba macropyga, assembly GCF_964194025.1. Classification (NCBI taxonomy): domain Eukaryota; kingdom Metazoa; phylum Xenacoelomorpha; order Acoela; family Convolutidae; genus Convolutriloba; species Convolutriloba macropyga. The sequence goes on from NC_134481.1 coordinate 20,883,691, forward strand.
TCTTACCATTCTCAACCTCTGCTTGCAGAAAACCAAACAAGAGAAAACTACATGTTTTTACGAAAAACTGATTGACTACAACTAGGAATCTTTGCACAAAACCACCAAAATCTTTAGATCTGAAGTATTATTGCAATCAAAGACCTACAGAACACAATATTTTACGAAGGATTGCAGCATCTGAACTCCCGACAACGAAAGTAACGAGAGCACGTAATTTGGCAACATTCTTTGCACACAAAACCAAAATTTATCAATTGAACATCCCTCAAGCAATTGATACAGGGCACTGATGTTTTTGCTAGCTTTGACTTCTTCATGAACAGACCAACGTTAGGAAACTTCTTAATAAATGAGAGACACCACTCGTATCCGGCAAGTTTTTTCACTTTCCACGATGCTGGAATCTGAACCTTCAAGTTTTCAGAAAATAAAAACACATGTTTTCTTATCCGTCAAGTGCGTGAAGGAGAGCGCTTTGAATATTGTCTTCTGCTGATATTCGCTGAATAGAGGCCTCCCGGTTTTGGAACAAAGAGAAGTTTCGTTCAGCACAAAACGTCTCAGGGTAGAGTACGGGACACCAGTTTTCCTCGAGGCTTCTCGAATTGATGAGCCACTTTCAACCTCTTGCTTTGCAACCAATTTGAGATAACCCTTGGAGGTTCTTGCAAATCTCTTCCCGACATAAGATCGGGGCATCTAAAAACAAAAGTAACTACTGTCTTTTGAATCCCGGTATCTTTGAAAAAATCAATTGCAACGAATTTATATTTCATTCTTTGCTTTTTTAACTTTCTGACGTTCTTCACATTCAGTCGTTTTCACATTCAATTTTGTTTGTTTGGCCAAACCATAACTATGAATCAGGGGAAAATGTGTTTTGTCTTGGAATACCGACTACAATAAAGTTGAAACAAATTTCAGTTATTGGAAATTTGCTTAGATGGACGCAATTTGTCATCTTTCAAACGTATTCATCGTCCTTTTTTCGCCTTTTTTCCTTCAAAAAGTACCTACAGCTTGTTATAGGGGGGTTTACGGCACTTTGAAGTCAGCAAAATTTCAATGATAGAAGAATTTTGATGAAGTAAAAAGCGAACTTGATAAAAATGGCAAGCTCATTCAGACGAAAAAGCACCAAGATGACAGAGTTTCTGAGGCCTCAGCTTTTTTATGCACCTGTTTCCAAATGTGTACCAAGCATCTGGAAACATTATCGACCCTCAGAAACCATTTTATGTTTCTCCAGATGGTCGAGAAAAATGACATCAACTGACTCTCTCAAAAACAGAAGCAAATTGGACCCGAAATTCTCTATTTTTTCCAACCAATTTCCAGTTCAAAAGTTTTCCAGCGTTTTTCATATTTAATTGCGTCTAAATGACCAAACTATTACTATGAATCATGGAAAAATGTGTTTTCCCTTGGAAAACCGACTACTACAAAGTTTGAAACAAAACTTCACTCATAGGAAATTTTCTTAGATGGACACCATTTGTCATGTTTCAAACGTATTCATAGCCCTTTTTTGGTCTTGATTTATTCAATAAGTATTTACAGCTTGTTATATGGGGGTTTACGGCCATTTGAGGCCAAAAAAATTACAAAGGTAGAAGAATTTTGATGAAATGAACAGCGAACAAGATAGAAATGGCAACCTCATTCAGACGAAAAAGGCACCGAGATGAAAGGGCTTCTGTGGCCTCACATTTTTTATGCAACCGCTTCCAAATGTGTACAAAGCATTTGGAAACAATATCGACCCTTCAAAAACATTTTATGTTTCCCCAGATGGTCGAGAAAAAGGACACCAACAGCCTCTCAGAAACAGAAGCAAATTGGACTCAAAATTCTCTTTTTTTTCCAACCAATTCCCACTTTAAGAGTTTTCTAGGGTTTTTCACATTCAATCGCCTTTGCATGACCATACCATTACTATGAATCAGGGAAAAATGTATTCTCTCTGGGAATATCGACTACTACAAGTTTTGAAACAAATTCCACTTTTAGGAAATTTTCTTAGAGGGACATCATTTGTCATCTTTCAAACGTATTCATCGCCCCTTTTTTGGTCTTATTTTGTTTAAAAAGTGTCTACAGCTTGTTATATGGGGGTTTACGGCGCTTTGAGGCCAGCAAAATTTCAAAGATAGAAGAATTTTGATGAAATAAATAGCGAACTTGATAAAAACGGCAAGCTTATTCAGACGAAAAAAGCACCACGATGAGAGAGCTTATGAGGCCTCAGTTATTTATGCACCCGTTTGTAAATGTGTACAAAGCATTTGGAAACAATATCGACCCTTCGAGAACATTTTACGTTTCCCCAGATGGTCGAGAAAAAGGACACCAACAGCCCCTCAGAAACAGAAGCAAATTGGACTCAAAATTCTCTATTTTTTCAAAACCAACTTCCAGTTCAAAAGTTATCTAGCATTTTTTACCTTTAATTGCGTTTGCATGACCAAACCATTACTATGAATCAGGGAAAATGTGTTTTGTATTGTAATACCGACTACTATAAAGTTTGAAACAAATTTCAGTTATAGGAAATTTGCTTAGGTGGACGCCATTTGTCATCTTTCAAACGTATTAATTGTCCTTTTTTGGCCTTTTTTCCTTCAAAAAGTACCTACAGCTTGTTATTGGGGGTTTTGCGGCACTTTGAGGCCAGAAAAAAACAAAGATAGAAGAATTTTGATGAAATAAACAGCAAACTTGATAAAAATGGCAACCTCATTCAGACGAAAAAAGCACAAAGATAGAAGAGCTTCTGAGGCCTCAGCATTTTTATGCACCCGTTTCCAAATGTGTACATAGCATCTGGAAACACTGTCGACCCTCAGAAACCATTTTATGTTTCTCCAGATGGTCGAGAAAAATGACATCAACTGCCTCTCAGAAACAGAAGAAAATTGGACTCAAAATTCTCTGTTTTTTCCAACCAATTTCCAGTTCAAATGTTTTCCACCTTTTTTAATATTTAATCGCGTCTAGATGACCAAACCATTACTGTGAATCAGGGAAAAATGTATTTTCTCTTGGAATACCGACTACTACAAATTTTGAAACAAATTTCACTCATAGGAAATTTTCGTAGATGGACGTCATTTGTCATCTTTCAAACGTATTCATCGCTTTCTTTGGTCCTATTTTGTTTAAAAAGTGTCTTCATCTTGTTATGGGGGGGTTTACAGCGCATTGAGGCCAGCAAAATTTCAAAGATAGAAGAATTTTGATGAAATAAATAGCGAATTTGATAAAAATGGCAACCTCATTCAGACGAAAAAGCACCAAGATGAAAGAGCTTCTGAGGCCGCAGCTTTTTTATGCATACATTTCTAAATATGTACAAAGCATTTGGAAACAATATCGACCCTTGGAAACCATTTTACGTTTCCCCAGATGGTCGAGAAAAAGGACACCAACAGCCTCTCAGACACAGAAGCAAATTGGACTCAAAATTCTCTATTTTTTCCAACCAATTTCCACTTTAAGAGTTTTCTAGCGTTTTTTTTACTTTTAATCGCCTTTGCATGACCAAATCATTAGTATGAATCATTGAAAAAAGTACTCTCTCTTGGAATATCGACTACTAAAAATTTTGAAACAAATTTCACTTATAGGAAATTTTCTTAGATGGACAACATTTGTCATCTTTCAAACGTATTCACGGCCCTTTTTTAAACTTAATTCGTTCAATAAGCATCTACAGCCTGTTATATGGGGGTTTACGGCACTTTGAGGCCAGAAAATTACAAAGATAGAAGAATTTTGATGAAATAGACAGCGAACTTGATAAAAATGGCAACCTCATTCAGATGAAAAAAGCAACAATATGAAAGAGCTTCTGAGGCCCCAGCTTTTTTATGCACACGTTTCTAAATGTGTATGAAGCATTTGGAAACAATATCGACCCCTGGAAACCATTTTATGTTTCCCCAGATGGTCGAGAAAAAGGACACCAACAGCCTCTCAGAAACAGAAGCAAATTGGACTCAAAATTCTCTTTTTTTTCCAACCAATTCCCACTTTAAGAGTTTTCTAGCGTTTTTTACTTTTAATCGCCTTTGCATGACCAAATCATCAGTATGAATCAGGGAAAAAAGTACTCTCTCTTGGAATATCGACTACTACAAATTTTGAAACAAATTTCACTTATAGGAAATATTCTTAGATGGACACCATTTGTCATCTTTCAAACGTATTCACGGCCCTTTTTTGAATTTAATTCGTTCAATAGGCAACTACAGCCTGTTATATGAGGGTTTATGGCACTTTGAGGCCAGAAAAATTACAAAGATAGAAGAATTTTGATGAAATAGACAGCGAACTTGATAAAAATGGCAACCTCATTCAGACGAAAAAAGCACCAAGATGAAAGAGCTTCTGAGGCCCCAGCTTTTTTATGCACGCGTTTCTAAATGTGTACAAAGCATTTGGAAACAATATAGACCCTTGGAAACCATTTTATGTTTCCCCAGATGGTCGAGAAAAAGGACACCAACAGCCTCTCAGAAACAGAAGCAAATTGGTTTCAAAATTCTCTATTTTTTCCAACCAATTCCCTCTTTAAGAGTTTTCTAGCGTTTTTTATTTTTAATCGCCTTTGCATGAACAAATCATTACTGTGAATCAGGGAAAAATGTACTCTCTCTTGGAATATCGACTACTACAAATTTTGAAACAAATTTCACTTATAGGAAATTTTCTTAGATGGACACCACTTGTCATCTTTCAAACGTATTCACGGCCCTTTTTTCAACTTAATTTGTTCAATAAGCAACTACAGCCTGTTATATGGGGGTTTATGGCACTTTGAGGCCAGAAAATTACAAAGATAGAAGAATTTTGATGAAATAGACAGCGAACTTGATAAAAATGGCAACCTCATTCAGACGAAAAAAGCACCAAGATGAAAGAGCTTCTGAGGCCCCAGCTTTTTATGCACACGTTTCTAAATATGTACAAAGCATTTGGAAACAATATCGACCCTTGGAAACCATTTTATGTTTCCCCAGATCGTCGAGAAAAAGGACACCAAAAGCCTCTCAGAAACAGAAGCAAATTGGACTCAAAATTCTCTTTTTTTTCCAACCAATTCCCACTTTAAGAGTTTTCTAGCGTTTTTTACTTTTAATCGCCTTTGCATGACCAAATCATTAGTATGAATCGGGGAAAAAGGTACTCTCTCTTGGAATATCGACTACTACAAATTTTGAAACAAATTTCACTTATAGGAAATTTTCTTAGATGGACACCACTTGTCATCTTTCAAACGTATTCACGGCCCTTTTTTCAACTTAATTTGTTCAATAAGCAACTACAGCCTGTTATATGGGGGTTTATGGCACTTTGAGGCCAGAAAATTACAAAGATAGAAGAATTTTGATGAAATAGACAGCGAACTTGATAAAAATGGCAACCTCATTCAGACGAAAAAAGCACCAAGATGAAAGAGCTTCTGAGGCCCCAGCTTTTTATGCACACGTTTCTAAATATGTACAAAGCATTTGGAAACAATATCGACCCTTGGAAACCATTTTATGTTTCCCCAGATCGTCGAGAAAAAGGACACCAAAAGCCTCTCAGAAACAGAAGCAAATTGGACTCAAAATTCTCTTTTTTTTCCAACCAATTCCCACTTTAAGAGTTTTCTAGCGTTTTTTACTTTTAATCGCCTTTGCATGACCAAATCATTAGTATGAATCGGGGAAAAAGGTACTCTCTCTTGGAATATCGACTACTACAAATTTTGAAACAAATTTCACTTATAGGAAATTTTCTTAGATGGACACCATTTGTCATCTTTCAAACGTATTCACGGCCCTTTTTTGAACTTAATTTGTTCAATAGGCAACTACAGCCTGTTATATGGGGGTTTATGGCACTTTGAGGCCAGAAAAATTACAAAGGTAGAAGATTTTTGATGAAATAGACAGCGAACTTGATAAAAATGGCAACCTCATTCAGACGAAAAAAGCACCAAGATGAAAGAGCTTCTGAGGCCCCAGCTTTTTATGCACATGTTTCTAAATGTGTACAAAGCATTTGGAAACAATATCGACCCTTGGAAACCATTTTATGTTTCCCCAGATCGTCGAGAAAAAGGACACCAAAAGCCTCTCAGAAACAGAAGCAAATTGGACTCAAAATTCTCTATTTTTTCCAACCAATTCCCTCTTTAAGAGTTTTCTAGCGTTTTTTACTTTTAATCGCCTTTGCATGACCAATCCATTACTGTGAATCAGGGAAAAATGTACTCTCTCTTGGAATATCGACTACTACAAATTTTGAAACAAATTTCCCTTATAGGAAATTTTCTTAGATGGACACCATTTGTCATCTTTCAAACGTATTCACGGCCCTTTTTTGAACTTAAATTGTTCAAAAAGCAACTACAGCCTGTTATATGGGGGTTTATGGCACTTTGAGGCCAGAAAATTACAAAGATAGAAGAATTTTGATGAAATAAACAGCGAACTTGAGAAAATTGGCAACCTCATTCAGACGAAAAAAGCACCAAGATGAAAGGGCTTCTGACGCCTCAGATTTTTTATTCGCCCGTTTCCAAATGTGTACAAAGCATCTGGAAACACTATCGACCCTCAGAAACCATTTTATGTTTCTCCAGATGGTCGAGAAAAAGGACACCAACAGCCTCTCAGAAACAGAAGCAAATTGGACTCAAAATTCTCTATTTTTTCCAACCAATTCCCACTTTAAGAGTTTTCTAGGGTTTTTCACATTCAATCGCCTTTGCATGACCATACCATTACTATGAATCAGGGAAAAATGTATTCCCTCTGGGAATATCGACTACTACAAGTTTTGAAACAAATTTCACTTATAGGAAATTTTCTTAGATGGACACCATTTGTCATCTTTCAAACGTAATTATTGCCTTTTTTGAACTTAATTTGTTCAATAAGCATCTACAGCCTGTTATATGGGGGTTTACGGCACTTTGAGGCCAGAAAAATTACAAAGATAGAGGAATTTTGATGAAATAAACAGCGAACTTGAGAACAATGGCAACCTCATTCAGACGAAAAAAGCACCAAGATAAAAGTGCTTCCGAGGCCTCAGATTTTTTATGAACCTGTTTCCAAATGTGTATAAAGCATCTGGAAACACTGTCGACCCTCAGAAACCATTTTATGTTTCTCCAGATGGTCGAGAAAAAGGACACCAACAGCCTCTCAGAAACAGAAGCAAATTGGACTCAAAATTCCCTATTTTTTCCAACCAATTCCCACTTTAAGAGTTTTCTAGGGTTTTTCACATTCAATCCCCTTTGCTTGACCGTACTGTTACTATGAATCAGGTAAAAATGTATTCTCTCTTGGAATATCGACTACTACAAATTTTGAAACAAATTTCACTTAAAGGAATTTTTCTTAGATGGACACAATTTGTCATCTTTCAAACGTATTCATCGCCCTCTTTTGAACTTAATTTGTTCAATAAGCATCTACAGCCAGTTATATGGGGGTTTACGGCACTTTGAGGCCAGAAAAATTACAAAGGTAGAGGAATTTTGATGAAATAAAGAGCGAACTTGAGAAGAATGGCAACCTCATTCAGACGAAAAAAGCACCGAGATGAATGGGCTTCTGAGGCCTCAGATCTTCTAGGCACCCGTTTCCAAATGTGTACAAAGCATCTGGAAACACTATCGACCCTCAGAAACAATTTTATGTTTCTCCAGATGTTCGAGAAAAAGGACACCAACAGCCTCTCAGAAAGAGAAGCAAATTGGACTCAAAATTCTCTATTTCTTCCAATCAATTCACCCTTTAAGAGTTTTCTAGCGTTTTTCACATTCCATCCCCTTTGCTTGACCGTACTATTACAATGAATCAGGGAAAAATGTGTTATGTCTCGGAATACCGACTGCTACAATGTTCGAAACAAATTTTAGTTTTAAGGAAATTTGCTTAGATGGACACCATTTGTCATCTTTCAAACGTATTCATTGCCTTTTTTTGGTTTTAATTTGTTCAATAAGTATCTACAGCCTTTTAAATGGGGGTTTACGGCACTTTGAGGCCAGAAAAGTTACAAAGATAGGAGAATTTTGATGAAATGAACAGCGAACAAGATAGAAATGGCAACCTCATTCAAACGAAAAAGGCACCGAGATGAAAGGGCTTCTGTGGCCTCAAATTTTTTATGCAACCGTTTCCAAATGTGTGCAAAGCATTTGGAAACAATATCGACCCTTCAAAAACATTTTATGTTTCCCCAGATGTTCGAGAAAAAGGACACCAACAGCGTCTCAGAAACAGAAGCAAATTGGACTCAAAATTCTCTATTTCTTCCAATCAATTCCCCCTTTAAGAGTTTTCTAGCGTTTTTCACATTCCATCTCCTTTGCTTGACCGTACTATTACAATGAATCAGGGAAAAATGTGTTATGTCTCGGAATACCGACTGCTACAATGTTCGAAACAAATTTTAGTTTTAAGGAAATTTGCTTAGATGGACACCATTTGTCATCTTTCAAACGTATTCATTGCCTTTTTTTGGTTTTAATTTGTTCAATAAGTATCTACAGCCTTTTAAATGGGGGTTTACGGCACTTTGAGGCCAGAAAAGTTACAAAGATAGAAAAATTTTGATGAAATAAACAGCGAACTTGAGAAAAGTGGCATCCTCATTCAGACGAAAAAAGCACCAGGATGAAAGGGCTTCTGAGGCCTCAGATTTTTTATGCTCCCGTTGCCAAATGTGTACAAAGCATTTGGAAACAATATTGACCCTTCGAAACCATTTTATGTTTCCCCAGATGGTCGAGAAAAAGGACACCAACAGCCTCTTTGAAACAGAAGCAAATTGGACTCAAAATTCTCTGTTTTTTCCAACCAATTCCCACTTTAAGAGTTTTCTAGTGTTTTTCACATTCAATCGTCTTTGCTTGACCGTACTGTTACTATGAATCAGGTAAAAATGTATTCTCTCTTGGAATATCGACTACTACAAATTTTGAAACAAATTTCACTTATAGGAAATTTTCTTAGATGGACACCATTTGTCATCTATCAAACGTATTCATTGCCCTTTTTTGAACTTTATTTGTTCAATAAGCATCTACAGCCAGTTATATGGCGGTTTACGGCACTTTGAGGCCAGAAAAATTACAAAGGTAGAGGAATTTTGATAAAATAAACAGCGAACTTGAGAAAAATGGCAACCTCATTCAGACGAAAAAAGCACCGAGATGAATGGGCTTCTGAGGCCTCAGATCTTCTAGGCACCCGTTTCTAAATGTGTACAAAGCATCTGGAAACACTATCGACCCTCAGAAACAATTTTATTTTTCTCCAGATGGTCGAGAAAAAGGACACCAACAGCCTCTCAGAAACAGAAGCAAATTGGACTCAAAATTCTCTATTTCTTCCAACCAATTCCCCCTTTAAGCGTTTTCTAGCGTTTTTCACGTTCCATCTCCTCTGCTTGACCGTACTATTACTATGAATCAGGGAAAAATTTGTTATGTCTCGGAATACCGACTGCTATAATGTTCGAAACAAATTTTAGTTTTAAGGAAATTTGTTTAGATGGACACCATTTGTCATCTTTCAAACGTATTCATTGCTTTTTTGGTTCTAATTCGTTCAAAAAGTATCTATAGCGTTTTAAATGGGGGTTTACGGCACTTTGAGGCCAGAAAAGTTACAAAGATAGAAGAATTTTGATGAAATAAACAGCGAACTTGAGAAAAGTGGCATCCTCATTCAGACGAAAAAAGCAGCAAGATGAAAGGGCTTCTGAGGCCTCAGATTTTTTATGCTCCCGTTGCCAAATGTGTACAAAGCATTTGGAAACAACATCGACCCTTCGATACCATTTTATGTTTCCCCAGATGGTCGAGAAAAAGGACAACAACAGCCTCGCAGAAACAGAAGCAAATTGGACTCAAAATTCTATATTTTTTCCAACCAATTCCCACTTTAAGAGTTTTCTAGCGTTTTCCACATTCAATCGTCTTTGCATGACCATACTGTTACTATGAATCAGGTAAAAATGTATTCTCTCTTGGAATATCGACTACTACAAATTTTGAAACAAATTTCACTTATAGGAAATTTTCTTAGAAGGACACCATTTGTCATCTTTCGAACGTATTAATCGCCTTTTTTTGAACTTAATCTGTTCAATAAGCATCTACAGCCTGTTATATGGGGGTTTACGGCACTTTGAGGCCAGAAAAACTACAAAGATAGAGGAATTTTGATGAAATAAACAGCGAACTTGAGAAAAATGGCAACCTCATTCAGACGAAAAAAGCACCAAGATGAAAGTGCTTCTGAGGCCTCAGATCTTCTAGGACCCGTTTCCAAATGTGTACAAAGCATCTGGAAACACTATCGACCCTCAGAAACAATTTTATGTTTCTCCAGATGGTCGAGAAAAAGGACACCAACAGCCTCTCAGAAACAGAAGCAAATTGGACTCAAAACTCTCTATTTTTTCCAACCAGTTCCCACTTTAAGAGTTTTATAGCGTTTTTCACATTCAATCGCTTTTGCATGACCATACTGTTACTATGAATCAGGTAAAAATGTATTCTCTCTTGGAATATCGACTACTACAAATTTTGAAACAAATTTCACTTATAGGAAATTTTTTTAGATGGACACCATTTGTCATCTTTCAAACGTATTCATCGCCCCTTTTTTGAACTTAATTTGTTCAATAAGCATCTACAGCCTGTTATATGGGGTTTACGGCACTTTGAGGCCAGAAAAATTACAAAGATAGAGGAATTTTGATGAAATAAACTTCGAACTTGAGAAAAGTGGCAACCTCATTCAGACGAAAAAAGCACCGAGATGAAAGTGCTTCTGAGGCCTCAGATCTGCTAGGCACCCGTTTCCAAATGTGTACAAAGCATGTGGAAACACTATCGACCCTCAGAAACAATTTTATGTTTCTCCAGATGGTCGAGAAAAAGGACACCAACAGCCTCTCAGAAACAGAAGCAAATTGGACTCAAAATTCTCTATTTATTCCAACCAATTTCCAGTTCAAAAGTTTTCCAGTGTTTTTCATATTTAATCGCGTCTAGATGACCAAACCATTACTGTGAATCAGAGAAAAATGTATTTTCTCTTGGAATACCGACTACTATGAATTTTGAAACAAATTTCACTTACAGGAAATTTTCTTAGAGGGACACCATTTGTCATCTTTCAAACGTATTCATCGCCTTTTTTGGTCTCAATTTGTTCAATAATTATCTACAGCCTGTTGCATGAGGGTTTACGGCACTTTGAGGCCTGAAAAATTACAAAGATGGAAGAATTTTGATGAAATAAACAGCGAAAACAATAAGTGTCTACAGCCTGTTGTATGAGGGTTTACGGCTTTTTGAGGCCAGAAAAATTACAAAGATGGAAGAATTTTGATTAAATAAACAGCGAACTTGAGAAAAATGGCAACCTCATTCAGACGAAAAAAGCACCAAGATGAAAGGGCTTCTGAGGCCTCAGATTTTTTATGCACCCGTTTCCAATTGTGTAGAAAGCATCTGGAAACACTATCGACACTCAGAAACCATTTTATGTTTATCCAGATGGTCGAAAAAAAGGACACGAATAGCCTCTCAGAAACATAAACAAATTGGACTCAAAATTCTCTATTTTTCCAACCAATTTCCAGTTCAAAAGTTTTCCAGCGTTTTTCATATTTAATCGCGTCTAGATGACCAAACCATTACTGTGAATCAGGGAAAAATGTATTTTCTCTTGGAATACCGACTACTACAAATTTTGAAATAAATTTCAATTATAGGAAAATTTTTTATATGGACAACATTTGTCATCTTTCAAACGTATTCATCGCCCTTTTTGGTCTCAATTCGTTCAATAAGTATCTACAGCCTGTTGTATGAGGGTTTACGGCACTTTGAGGCCTGAAAAATTACAAAGATGGAAGAATTTTGATGAAATAAACAGCGAAAACAATAAGTATCTACAGCCTGTTGTATGAGGGTTTACGGCACTTTGAGGCCAGAAAAATTACAAAGATGGAAGAATTTTGATGAAATAAACAGCGAATTGAGAAAAATGGCAACCTCATTCAGACGAAAAAAGCACCAAGATGAAAGGGCTTCTGAGGTCTCAGATTTTTTATGCACCCGTTTCCAATTGTGTACAAAGCATCTGGAAACACTATCGACACTCAGAAACCATTTTATGTTTCTCCAGATGGTCGAGAAAAAGGACACCAATAGCCTCTTAGAAACATAAACAAATTGGACTCAAAATTCTCTATTTTTCCAACCAACTTCCAGTTCAAAAGTTTTCCAGCGTTTTTCATATTTAATCGCGTCTAGATGACCAAACCATTACTGTGAATCAGGGCAAAATGTATTTTCTCTTGGAATACCGACTACTACAAATTTTGAAATAAATTTCAATTATAGGAAACTTTCTTATATGGACAACATTTGTCATCTTTCAAACGTATTCATCGCCCTTTTTGGTCTCAAATCGTTCAATAAGTATCTACAGCCTGTTGTATGAGGGTTTACGGCACTTTGAGGCCAGAAAAATTACAAAGATTGAGGAATTTTGATGAAATAAACAGCGAACTTGAGAAAAATGGCAACCTCATTCAGACGAAAAAAGCACCAAGATGAAAGGGCTTCTGAGGTCTCAGATTTTTTATACACCCGTTTCCAATTGTGTACAAAGCATCTGGAAACACTATCGACACTCAGAAACCATTTTATGTTTCTCCAGATGGTCGAGAAAAAGGACACCAATAGCCTCTCAGAAACATAAACAAATTGGACTCAAAATTCTCTATTTTTCCAACCAATTTCCAGTTCAAAAGTTTTCCATCGTTTTTCATATTTAATCGCGTCTAGATGACCAAACCATTACTGTGAATCAGGGAAAAATGTATTTTCTCTTGGAATACCGACTACTACAAATTTTGAAATAAATTTCAATTATAGGAAACTTTGTTATATGGACAACATTTGTCATCTTTCAAACGTATTCATCGCCCTTTTTGGTCTCAAATCGTTCAATAGGTATCTACAGCCTGTTGTATGAGGGTTTACGGCACTTTGAGGCCAGAAAAATTAAAAAGACGGAAGAATTTTGATGAAATAAACAGCGAACTTGAGAAAAATGGCAACCTCATTCAGACGAAAAAAGCACCAAGATGAAAGGGCTTCTGAGGCCTCCGATTTTCTATGCACCCGTTTCTAAATGAGTACAAAGCATCTGGAAACACTATCGACCCTCAGAAACCATTTTATGTTTCTCCAGATGGTCGAGAAAAAGGACACCAATAGCCTCTCAGAAACATAAACAAATTGGACTCAAAATTCTCTATTTTTCCAACCAATTTCGAGCTCAAAAATTTTCCAGCGTTTTTCATATTTAATCGCGTCTAGATGACCAAACCATTACTGTGAATCAGGGAAAAATGTATTTTCTCTTGGAATACCGACTACTACAAATTTTGAAATAAATTTCAATTATAGGAAACTTTCTTATATGGACAACATTTGTCATCTTTCAAACTTATTCATCGCCCTTTTTGGTCTCAATTTGTTCAATAAGTATCTACAGCCTGTTGTATGAGGGTTTACGGCACTTTGAGGCCAGAAAAATAACAAAGACGGAAGAATTTTGATGAAATAAACAGCGAACTTGAGAAAAATGGCAACCTCATTCAGACGAAAAAAGCACCAAGATGAAAGGGCTTCTGAGGCCTCCGATTTTCTATGCACCCGTTTCTAAATGAGTGCAAAGCATCTGGAAACACTATCGACCCTCAGAAACCATTTTATGTTTCTCCAGATGGTCGAGAAAAAGGACACCAACAGCCTCTCAGAAACAGAAGCAAATTGGACTCAAAATTCTTCACTTTTTTTTCAACCAATTCCCAGCTTAAGAGTTTTCCAGCGTTTTTCACATTCAATTGCTTTTGCATGGGCATACTATTTCTATGAATCAGGGCAAAATGTGTTATGTCTTGGAAAACCGACTACTATAAAGTTCGAAACAAACTTCAGTTAGAGAAAATTTGCTTAGATGGACACCATTTGTCATCTTTCAAACGAATTCATCGCCCTTTTTGGTCCTAATTTGTTCAAAAAGTATCTACAGCCTGCTATATGGGTGTTTACGGCACTTTGAGGCGAGAAAAGTTACAAAGATAAAAGAATTTTAATGAAATATACAGCGAACTTAAGAAAAATGGCAACCTCATTCAGACGAAAAAAGCACCAAGATGAAAAGGGCTTAAGAGGCCTCAGATTTTTTATGCACCCTTTTCCAAATGTGCACAAAGCATCTGGAAACACTATCGACCCTCAGAAACCATTTTATGTTTCTCCAGATGGTCGAGAAAAAAGACACCAATAGCCTCTCAGAAACAGAAACAAATTGGACTCAAAATTCTCTATTTTTTTCCAACCAATTTCCAGTTTAAAAGTTTTCCAGCGTTTCTCATATTTAATCGCGTCCAGATGACCAAACCATTACTGTGAATTAGGGAAAAATGTATTTTCTCTCGGAATACCGACTACTACAAATTTTGAAACAAGTTTCACTTATAGGAAATTTTTTATATGGACACCATTTGTCATCTTTCAAACGTATTCATCGCCCTTTTTGGTCTCAACTCGTTCAATAAGTATCTACAGCCTGTTGTATGAGGGTTTACGGCACTTTGAGGCCAGAAAAATTACAAAGATGGAAGAATTTTGATGAAATAAACAGCGAACTTGAGAAAAATGGCAACCTCATTCAGACGAAAAAAGCACCAAGATGAATGGGCTTCTGAGGCCTCAGATCTTCTAGGCACCCGTTTCCAAATGTGTACAAAGCATCTGGAAACACTATCGACCCTCAGAAACCATTTTATGTTTCTCCAGATGGTCGAGAAAAAGGACACCAACAGCCTCTCAGAAACAAAAGCAAATTGAACTCAAAATTCTCCATTTTTTTCCAACCAATTCCCAGCTTAAGATTTTTCTAGCGTTTTTCACATTTCATTGCTTTTGCTTGAGCATACTATTTCTATGAATCAGGGCAAAATGTGTTATGTCTTAGAATACCGACTACTATAAAGTTCGAAACAAACTTCAGTTAGAGAAAATTTGCTTAGATGGACACCATTTGTCATCTTTCAAACGAATTCATGGCCCTTTTTGGTCCTAATTTGTTCAATAAGTATCTACAGCCTGCTATATGGGTGTTTACGGCACTTTGAGGCGAGAAAAGTTACAAAGATAAAAAAATTTTGATGAAATATACAGCGAACTTAAGAAAAATGGCAACCTCATTCAGACGAAAAAAGCACCAAGATGAAAGGGCTTAAGAGGCCTCAGATTTTTTATGCACCCTTTTCCAAATGTGCACAAAGCATCTGGAAACACTATCGACCCTCAGAAACCATTTTATGTTTCTCCAGATGGTCGAGAAAAAGGACACCAATAGCCTCTTAGAAACATAAACAAATTGGACTCAAAATTCTCTATTTTTCCAACCAACTTCCAGTTCAAAAGTTTTCCAGCGTTTTTCATATTTAATCGCGTCTAGATGACCAAACCATTACTGTGAATCAGGGCAAAATGTATTTTCTCTTGGAATACCGACTACTACAAATTTTGAAATAAATTTCAATTATAGGAAACTTTCTTATATGGACAGCATTTGTCATCTTTCAAACGTATTCATCGCCCTTTTTGGTCTCAATTCTTTCAATAAGTATCTACAGCCTGTTGTATGAGGGTTTACGGCACTTTGAGGCCAGAAAAATTACAAAGATTGAGGAATTTTGATGAAATAAACAGCGAACTTGAGAAAAATGGCAACCTCATTCAGACGAAAAAAGCACCAAGATGAAAGGGCTTCTGAGGTCTCAGATTTTTTATACACCCGTTTCCAATTGTGTACAAAGCATCTGGAAACACTATCGACACTCAGAAACCATTTTATGTTTCTCCAGATGGTCGAGAAAAAGGACACCAATAGCCTCTCAGAAACATAAACAAATTGGACTCAAAATTCTCTATTTTTCCAACCAATTTCCAGTTCAAAAGTTTTCCAGCGTTTTTCATATTTAATCGCGTCTAGATGACCAAACCATTACTGTGAATCAGGGAAAAATGTATTTTCTCTTGGAATACCGACTACTACAAATTTTGAAATAAATTTCAATTATAGGAAACTTTCTTATATGGACAACATTTGTCATCTTTCAAACGTATTCATCGCCCTTTTTGGTCTCAAATCGTTCAATAGGTATCTACAGCCTGTTGTATGAGGGTTTACGGCACTTTGAGGCCAGAAAAATTACAAAGACGGAAGAATTTTGATGAAATAAACAGCGAACTTGAGAAAAATGGCAACCTCATTCAGACGAAAGAAGCACCAAGATGAAAGGGCTTCTGAGGCCTCCGATTTTCTATGCACCCGTTTCTAAATGAGTACAAAGCATCTGGAAACACTATCGACCCTCAGAAACCATTTTATGTTTCTCCAGATGGTCGAGAAAAAGGACACCAATAGCCTCTCAGAAACATAAACAAATTGGACACAAAATTCTCTATTTTTCCAACCAATTTCCAGTTCAAAAATTTTCCAGCGTTTTTCATATTTAATCGCGTCTAGATGACCAAACCATTACTGTGAATCAGGGAAAAATGTATTTTCTCTTGGAATACCGACTACTACAAATTTTGAAATAAATTTCAATTATAGGAAACTTTCTTATATGGACAACATTTGTCATCTTTCAAACTTATTCATCGCCCTTTTTGGTCTCAATTTGTTCAATAAGTATCTACAGCCTGTTGTATGAGGGTTTACGGCACTTTGAGGCCAGAAAAATAACAAAGACGGAAGAATTTTGATGAAATAAGCAGCGAACTTGAGAAAAATGGCAACCTCATTCAGACGAAAAAAGCACCAAAATGAAAGGGCTTCTGAGGCCTCCGATTTTCTATGCACCCGTTTCTAAATGAGTGCAAAGCATCTGGAAACACTATCGACCCTCAGAAACCATTTTATGTTTCTCCAGATGGTCGAGAAAAAGGACACCAACAGCCTCTCAGAAACAGAAGCAAATTGGACTCAAAATCTTTCACTTTTTTTCAACCAATTCCCAGCTTAAGAGTTTTCCAGCGTTTTTCACATTCAATTGCTTTTGCATGGGCATACTATTTCTATGAATCAGGGCAAAATGTGTTATGTCTTGGAATACCGACTACTATAAAGTTCGAAACAAACTTCAGTTAGAGAAAATTTGCTTAGATGGACACCATTTGTCATCTTTCAAACGAATTCATCGCCCTTTTTGGTCCTAATTTGTTCAACAAGTATCTACAGCCTGCTATATGGGTGTTTACGGCACTTTGAGGCGAGAAAAATTACAAAGATAAAAGAATTTTGATGAAATATACAGCGAACTTAAGAAAAATGGCAACCTCATTCAGACGAAAAAAGCACCAAGATGAAAAGGGCTTAAGAGGCCTCAGATTTTTTATGAACCCTTTTTCAAATGTGCACAAAGCATCTGGAAACACTATCGACCCTCAGAAACCATTTTATGTTTCTCCAGATGGTCGAGAAAAAAGACACCAATAGCCTCTCAGAAACAGAAACAAATTGGACTCAAAATTCTCTATTTTTTTCCAACCAATTTCCAGTTTAAAAGTTTTCCAGCGTTTCTCATATTTAATCGCGTCCAGATGACCAAACCATTACTGTGAATTAGGGAAAAATGTATTTTCTCTTGGAATACCGACTACTACAAATTTTGAAACAAGTTTCACTTATAGGAAATTTTTTATATGGACACCATTTGTCATCTTTCAAACGTATTCATCGCCCTTTTTGGTCTCAACTCGTTCAATAAGTATCTACAGCCTGTTGTATGAGGGTTTACGGCACTTTGAGGCCAGAAAAATTACAAAGATGGAAGAATTTTGATGAAATAAACAGCGAAATTGAGAAAAATGGCAACCTCATTCAGACGAAAAAAGCACCCAGATGAATGGGCTTCTGAGGCCTCAGATCTTCTAGGCACCCGTTTCCAAATGTGTACAAAGCATCTGGAAACACTATCGACCCTCAGAAACCATTTTATGTTTCTCCAGATGGTCGAGAAAAAGGACACCAACAGCCTCTCAGAAACAGAAGCAAATTGAACTCAAAATTCTCCATTTTTTTCCAACCAATTCCCAGCTTAAGATTTTTCTAGCGTTTTTCACATTTCATTGCTTTTGCTTGAGCATACTATTTCTATGAATCAGGGCAAAATG
Source organism: Convolutriloba macropyga (assembly GCF_964194025.1). Classification (NCBI taxonomy): domain Eukaryota; kingdom Metazoa; phylum Xenacoelomorpha; order Acoela; family Convolutidae; genus Convolutriloba; species Convolutriloba macropyga. Next base: position 20,901,992 of record NC_134481.1, read on the forward strand.
TGTTATGTCTTAGAATACCGACTACTATAAAGTTCGAAACAAACTTCAGTTAGAGAAAATTTGCTTAGATGGACACCATTTGTCATCTTTCAAACAAATTCATGGCCCTTTTTGGTCCTAATTTGTTCAATAAGTATCTACAGCCTGCTATATGGGTGTTTACGGCACTTTGAGGCGAGAAAAATTACAAAGATAAAAAAATTTTGATGAAATATATAGCGAACTTAAGAAAAATGGCAACCTCATTCAGACGAAAAAAGCACCAAGATGAAAGGGCTTAAGAGGCCTCAGGTTTTTTATGCACCCTTTTCCAAATGTGCACAAAGCATCTGGAAACACTATCGACCCTCAGAAACCATTTTATGTTTCTCCAGATGGTCGAGAAAAAGGACACCAACAGCCTCTCAGAAACAGAAGCAAATTGAACTCAAAATTCTCCATTTTTTTCCAACCAATTCCCAGCTTAAGAGTTTTCTAGCGTTTTTCACATTTAATTGCTTTTGCTTGAGCATACTATTTCTATGAATCAGGGCAAAATGTGTTATGTCTTAGAATACCGTCTACTATAAAGTTCGAAACAAACTTCAGTTAGAGAAAATTTGCTTAGATGGACACCATTTGTCATCTTTCAAACGAGTTCATCGCCCTTTTTGGTCCTAATTTGTTCAATAAGTATCTAGAGCCTGCTATATGGGTGTTTACGGCACTTTGAGGCCAGAAAAGTTACAAAGATAAAAGAATTTTGATGAAATATACAGCGAAATTAAGAAAAAAGGCAACCTCATTCAGACGAAAAAGCACCAAGACGAAAGGGCTTAAGAGGCCTCAGATTTTTTATGCACCCTTTTCCAAATGTGTACAAAGCATCTGGAAACACTATCGACCCTCAGAATCCATTTTATGTTTCTCCAGATGGTCGAGAAAAAGGACACCAACAGCCTCTCAGAAACAGAAACAAATTGGACTCAAAATTCTCTATATTTTCCAACCAATTTCCAGTTTAAAAGTTTTCCAGCGTTTTTCATATTTAATCGCGTCTAGATGGCCAAACCATTACTGTGAATTAGGGAGAAATGTATTTTCTCTTGGAATACCGACTACTACAAATTTTGAAACAAATTTCACTTATAGGAAATTTTCTTATATGGACACCATTTGTCATCTTTCAAACGTATTCATCGCCCTTTTTGGTTTCAATTTGTTCAATAAGTATCTACAACCTGTTGTATGAGGGTTTACGGCACTTTGAGGCCTTAAAATTACGAAGATGGAAGAATTTTGATGAAATAAACAGCGAATTTGAGAAAAAATGGCAACCTCATTCAGACGAAAAAAGCACCAAGATGAAAGGGCTTTTGAGGCCTCAGAGTTTTTATGCAACCGTTTCTAAATGAGTACAAAGTATCTGGAAACACTATCGACCCTCAGAAACCATTTTATGCTTCTCCAGATGGTCGAGAAAAAGGACACCAACAGCCTCTCAGAAACAAAAGCAAATTGAACTCAAAGTTCTCCATTTTTTTCCAACCAATTCCCAGCTTAAGAGTTTTCTAGCGTTTTTCACATTTAATTGCTTTTGCTTGAGCATACTATTTCTATGAATCAGCGAAAATTTGTTATGTCTCGGAATACCGACTACTATAAAGTTCGAAACAAACTTCAGTTAGAGAAAATTTGCTTAGATGGACACCAATTGTCATCTTTCAAACGAATTTATTGCCCTTTTTGGTCCTAATTTGTTCAATAAGTATCTACAGCCTGCTATATGAGTGTTTACGGCTCTTTGAGGCGAGAAAAATTGCAAAGACGGAAGAATTTTGATGAAATAAACAGCGAACTTGAGAAAAATGGCAACCTCATTCAGACGAAAAAAGCACCAAGATGAAAGGGCTTCTGAGGCGTCCGATTTTCTATGCACCCGTTTCTAAATGAGTACAAAGCATCTGGAAACTCTTTCGACCCTCAGAAACCATTTTATGTTTCTCCAGATGATCGAGAAAAAGGACACCAACAGCCTCTCAGAAACAGAAGCAAATTGGACACAAAATTCTCCATTTTTCCAACCAATTCCCAGCTTAAGAGTTTTCCAGCGTTTTTCACATTCAATTGCTTTTGCATGAGCATACTATTTCTATGAATCAGGGCAAAATGTGTTATGTCTCGGAATACCGACTACTATAAAGTTCGAAACAAACTTCAGTTAGAGAAAATTTGCTTAGATGGAAACCATTTGTCATCTTTCAAACGTATTCATCGCCCTTTTTGGTCTCAATTCGTTCAATAAGTATCTACAGCCTGTTGTATGAGGGTTTACGGCACTTTGAGGCCAGAAAAATTACAAAGACGGAAGAATTTTGATGAAATAAACAGCGAACTTGAGAAAAGTGGCAACCTCATTCAGACGAAAAAAGCACCAAGATGAAAGAGCTTCTGAGGCCTCCAATTTTCTATGCATCCGTTTCTAAAGGAATACAAAGCATCTGGAAACACTATCGACCCTCAGAAACCATTTTATGTTTCTCCAGATGATCGAGAAAAAGGACACCAACAGCCTCTCAGAAACAGAAGCAAATTGGACTCAAAATTCTCCGTTTTTTCCAACCAATTTTCAGCTTAAGAGTTTTCCAGCGTTTTTCACATTCAATTGCTTTTGCATGAGCATGATTTTTCTATGAATCAGGGCAAAATGTGTTATGTCTCGGAATACCGACTACTATAAAGTTCGAAACAAACTTCAGTTAGAGAAAATTTGCTAAGATGGAAACCATTTGTCATCTTTCAAACGTATTCATCGCCTTTTTTGGTCTCAAATTGCTCAATAAGTATCTACAGCCTGTTGTATGAGGGTTTACGGCTTTTTGAGGTCAGAAAAATTACAAAGACGGAAGAATTTTGATGAAATAAACAGCGAACTTGAGAAAAATGGCAACCTCATTCAGACGAAAAAAGCACCAAGATGAAAGGGCTTCTGAGGCCTCCGATTTTCTATGCACCCGTTTCTAAATGAGTACCAAGCATCTGGAAACACTATCGACCCTCAGAAACCATTTTATGTTTCTCCAGATGGTCGAGAAAAAGGACACCAACAGCCTCTCAGAAACAGAAGCAAATTGGACTCAAAATTCTCTATTTTTCCAACCAATTCCCAAATTAAGAGTTTTCTCGCGTTTTTCGTGTTCAATTCTTTTTGCATGACCATACTATTACTATGAATCAGGGAAAAGTGTGTTAGTCTCGGAAAACCGACTACTATAAAGTTCGAAACAAACTTCAGTTAGAAGAAATTTGCTTAGATGGACACCATTTGTCATCTTTCAAACAAATTCATCGCTCTTTTTGGTCCGAATTTGTTCAATAAGTATCTACAGCCTGCTATATGGGGGTTTACGACACTTTGAGGCCAGAAAATTGCAAAGATAGAAGAATTTTGATGAAATGAACAGCGAACAAGATAGAAATGGCAACCTCATTCAGACGAAAAAGGCACCGAGATCAAAGGGCTTCTGAGGCCTCACATTTTTTATGCAACCGTTTCCAAATGTGAACAAAGCATCTGGAAACACTATCGACCCTCAGAAACCATTTTATGTTTCTCCAGATGGTCGAGAAAAAGGACACCAACAGCCTCTCAGAAACAGAAGCAAATTGGACTCAAAATTCTCTATTTTTCTAACCAATTCCCAAATTAGGAGTTTTCTCGCGTTTTTCGTATTCAATTCTTTTTGCATGACCATACTATTACTATGAATCAGGAAAAAGTGTGTTAGTCTCGGAAAACCGACTACTATAAAGTTCGAAAAAAACTTCAGTTAGAAGAAATTTGCTTAGATGGACACCATTTGTCATCTTTCAAACAAATTCATCGCTCTTTTTGGACCGAATTTGTTCAATAAGTATCTACAGCCTGCTATATGGGAGTTTACGACACTTTGAGGCCAAAAAATTGCAAAGATAGAAGAATTTTGATGAAATATACAGCGAACTTAAGAAAAATGGCAACCTCATTCAGACGAAAAAAGCACCAAGATGAAAGGAATTCTGAGGCCTCAGATTTTTTATGCAACCGTTTCCAAATGTGTACAAAGCATCTGGAAACACTATCGACCCTCAGAAACCATTTTATGTTTCTCCAGATGGTCGAGAAAAAGGACACCAACAGCCTCTCAGAAACAGAAGCAAATTGGACTCAAAATTCTCTATTTTTCTAACCAATTCCCAAATTAGGAGTTTTCTCGCGTTTTTCGTATTCAATTCTTTTTGCATGACCATACTATTACTATGAATCAGGAAAAAGTGTGTTAGTCTCGGAAAACCGACTACTATAAAGTTCGAAAAAAACTTCAGTTAGAAGAAATTTGCTTAGATGGACACCATTTGTCATCTTTCAAACAAATTCATCGCTCTTTTTGGTCCGAATTTGTTCAATAAGTATCTACAGCCTGCTATATGGGAGTTTACGACACTTTGAGGCCAAAAAATTGCAAAGATAGAAGAATTTTGATGAAATATACAGCGAACTTAAGAAAAATGGCAACCTCATTCAGACGAAAAAAGCACCAAGATGAAAGGAATTCTGAGGCCTCAGATTTTTTATGCAACCGTTTCCAAATGTGTACAAAGCATTTGGAAACAATATCGACACTTCAAAAACATTTTATGTTTCCCCAGATGGTCGAGAAAAAGGACACCAAGAGCCTCTCAGTAACAGAAGCAAATTGGAATCAAAATTCTCTATTTTTTGCAACAAATATCCAGTTCAAAAAAATTCCAGCGTTTTCCGTATTTAATAGCGTCTAAATAACCAAACCAATACTATGAATCAGGGAAAAATGTGTTTTCTCTTGGAATACCGACTACTACAAAGTTTGAAACAAAACTTCACTCATAGGAAATTTTCTTAGATGGACACCATTTGTCATGTTTCAAACGTATTCATAGCCTTTTTTTGGTCTTGATTTATTCAATAAGTATTTACAGCTTGTTATATGGGGGTTTACGGCCATTTGAGGCCAAAAAAATTACAAAGGTAGAAGAATTTTGATGAAATGAACAGCGAACAAGATAGAAATGGCAACCTCATTCAGACGAAAAAGGCACCGAGATGAAAGGGCTTCTGTGGCCTCACATTTTTTATGCAACCGCTTCCAAATGTGTACAAAGCATTTGGAAACAAAATCGACCCTTCAAAAACATTTTATGTTTCCCCAGATGGTCGAGAAAAAGGACACCAACAGCCTCTCAGTAACAGAAGCAAATTGGAATCAAAATTCTCTATTTTTTGCAACAAATTTCCAGTTCAAAAAAATTCCAGCGTTTTCCGTATTTAATAGCGTCTAAATAACCAAACCAATACTATGAATCAGGGAAAAATGTGTTTTCTCTTGGAATACCGACTACTACAAAGTTTGAAACAAAACTTCACTCATAGGAAATTTTTTTAGATGGACACCATTTGTCATGTTTCAAACGTATTCATAGCCCTTTTTTGGTCTTCATTTATTCAATAAGTATCTACAGCTTGTTATATGGGTGTTTACGGCCATTTGAGGCCAGAAAAATTACAAAGATAGAAGAATTTTGATGAAATAAACAGCGAACTTTTTTATGCACCCGTTTCCAAATGTGTACAAAGCATTTGGAAACAATATCAACCCTTCGAAACCATTTTATGTTTCTCCAGATGGTCGAGGAAAAGGACACCAACAGCCTCTCCGAAACAGAAGCAAATTGGACTCAAAATTCTCTATTTTTTCCAACCAATTCCCAGTTTAAGAAATTTCTAGCGTTTTTCACATTCAGTCGCTTTTGCAAGACCATACTATTACTATGAATCAGGGACAAATGTGTTATGTCTCGGAAAACCGACTACTATAAAGATCGAAACAAACTTCCGTTATAGGAGATTTGCTTAGATAGACAACATTTGTCATCTTTTAAACGTATTCATTGCCCTTTTTTGGTCTTAATTCGTTCAATAAGTATATACAGCTTGTTATATGGAGTTTACAGCACTTGGAGTCCAGAAAAATTACAGAGATAGAAGAATTTCGATGAAATAAACAGCGATCTTGAGAAAAATGGCAACCTCATTCAGACAAAAATAGCACCAAGATGAAAGGGCTTCTGAGGCCTCATATTTTTTATGCACCAGTTTCCAAATGTTAAGAAAGCATCTGGAAACACTATCGACCCTCAGAAACCGTTTTATGTTTCTCCAGATGGTCGAGAAAAAGGACACCAACAGACTCTCAGAAACAGGAGCAAATTGGAATCAAAATTCTCTATTTTTTCCAGCCAATTCCCAGTTTAAGAGTTTTCTAGCGTTTTTTACATTCAATTGCTTTTGCAAGACCATACTATTACTATGAATCAGGGAAAAATGGGTTATGTCTCGGGAAACCGACTACTATAAAGTTCAAAAGAAACTTCAGTTTTAGGAAATTTGCTTAGATGGACACCATTTGTCATCTTTCAAACGTATTCATTGCACTTTTTTGGTCTTAATTTGTTCAATAAGTATCTACAGCTTGTTATATGGGGGTTTACGGCGCTTTGAGGCCAGAAAAATTATAAAGATAGAAGAATTTTGATGAAACAAACAGCGAACTTGAGAAAAATGGCAACCTCATTCAGACATAAAAGCACCAAGATGAAAGGGCTTCTGAGGCCTCAGATTTTTTATGCACCCGTTTCCAAATGGTGTACAAAGCATTTGGAAACACTTTCGACCCTCTGAAGCCTTTTTATGTTTCTGCAGATGGTCGAGAAAAAGGACAGCAACAGCCTCTCAGAAACAGAAGCAAATTGGACACAAAATTCTCTACTTTTTCCAACCAATTCCCAGTTTAAGAGTTTTCTAGCGTTTTTCACATTCAATTGCTTTTGCAAGACCATACTAAAACTATGAATCAGGGAAAAATGTGTTATGTCTCGGAAAACCGACTACTATAAAGTTCGAAACAAACTTCAGTTATAGGAAATTTTCTTAGATGGACACCATTTGTCATCTTTCAACTTTCAAACGTATTCGTCGCCCTTTTTTGGTCTTAATTCGTTCAATAAGTATCTACAGCCTGTTATATGGGGGTTTGGGGCACTTGTAGGCCAGAAAAATTACAAAGATAGGAGAAATTTGATGAAATAAACAGCGAATTTGAGAAAATTGGCAACCTCATTCAGACGAAAAAAGTACCAAGATGAAAGGGCTTCTGAGGCCTCAGATTTCTTATGCACCCGTTTTCAAATGTGTACAAAGCATCTGGAAACACTATCGACCCTCAGAAGCCTTTTTATGTTTCTCCAGATGGTCGAGAAAAAGGACACCAACAGCCTCTCAGAAACACAAGCAAAATGAACTCAAAATTCTCTATTTTTTCCAACCAATTTCCGGTTCAAAAACTTTCCAGCGTTTTTTTATATTCAATTGGGTCTAAATGACCAAACCATTACTATGAATCAGGGAAAAATGTATTTTCTTTTGGAATACCGACTACTACAAAGTTTGAAACAAATTTCACTTATAGGAAATTTTCTTGGATGGACACCATTTGTCATCTCTCAAACGTATTCATTGCCCCTTTTTTTCTCAATTCGTTCAACATCTTTTTAAGGCCTGTTATATGGGGGTTTACGGCACTTGGAGGCCAGAAAAATTACAAAGATAGAAGAATTTTGATGAAATAAACAGCGAACTTGAGAAAAATGGCAACCTCATTCAGACGAAAAAAGCACCAAGATGAAAGGGCTTCTGAGGCCTCAGATTTTTTATGCATTCTTTTCCAAATGTATACTAAGCATTTGGAAACAATCTCGACCCTTCGAAACCATTTTATGTTTCCCCAGATGGTCGAAAAAAAGGACACCCAAAGCCTCTCAGAAACAAAAGCAAATTCGACACAAAAGTCTCTATTTTTTCCAACCAATTCCCAGTATAAGAGTTTTCTAGCGTTTTTTACATTTAATCGTTTTTGCATGACCCTTTGCATGACCATACCATTACTATGTATTAGGGAAAAATGGGTTATGTCTCGGAATACCGACTGCTATAAAGTTCGAAACAAATTTCAGTTATAGGAAATTTGCTTAGATGGACACCATTTGTCATCTTTCAAACGTATTCATTGCCCTTTTTTGGTCTTAATTCGTCCAATAAGTATCTACAGCCTGTTATATGGGGGTTTACGGCGCTTTGAGGCCAGAAAAAATTATAAAGATAGAAGAATCTTCATGAAATAAACAGCGAACTTGAGAAAAATGGCAACCTCGTTCAGACGAAAAAAGCAACAGATGAAAGGGCTTCTGAGGCCTCAGATTTTTTATGCACCCGTTTCCAAATGTGTACAAAGCATCTGGAAACACTATTGACCCTCAAAAACCATGTTTCTCCAGATGGTCGAGAAAAAGGACACCAATAACCTCTCAGAAACAGAAGCAAATTGGACACAAAATTCTCTATTTTTTCCAACCAATTCCCAGTTTAAGAGTTTTCTAGCGTTTTTTACATTTAATTGCCTTTGCAAGACCATACCATTACTATGAATCAGGGAAAAATGTGTTATGTCTCTGAATACCGACTGCTATAAAGTTCGAAACAATTTTCAGTTATAGGAAATTTGCTTAGATGGACACCATTTGTCATATTTCAAACGTATTCATTGCCGTTTTTTGGTACTCATTTGTTCAATAAATATCTACAGCCTGTTATATTGGTGTTTACGGCACTTTGAGGCCAGTAAAATTACAAAGATAGAAGAGTTTTGATGAAATAAACAGCGAACTTGAGAAAAATGGCAACCTCATTCAGACAAAAAAAGCACCAAGATGAAAGGCTTCTGAGGCCTCAGATTTTTTATGCACCCGTTTCCAATTATGTACAAACATCTGGAAACACTATCGACCCTCAGAAACCATGTTTCTCCAGATGGTCGAGAAAAAGGACACCAATAACCTCTCAGAAACAGAAGCACATTGGACTCAAAATTCTCTATTTTTTCCAACCAATTCCCAGTTTAAGAGTTTTCTAGCGTTTTTTACCTTTAATCGCCTTTGCACAACCATACCATTACTATGAATCAGGGAAAAATGTGTTATGTCTCGGAATACCGACTGCTATAAAGTTCGAAACAATTTTCAGCTATAGGAAATTCAATTAGATGGACACCATTTGTCAAAATTCAAACGTATTCATTGCCGTTTTTTGGTCCTGATTCATTCAATAAGTATCTACAGCCTGCTATATTGGTTTTTGCGGCACTTTGAGGCGAGTAAAATTACAAAGATAGAAGAATTTTGATGAAATAAACAGCGAACTTGAGAAAAATGGCAACCTCATTCAGACAAAAAATACACCAAGATGAAAGGCTTCTGAGTCCTCAGATTTTTTACGGACCCGTTTACTATTGTGTAGAAAGCATCTGGTAACACTATCGACACCCAGAAACCATGTTTCTTCAGATGGTCGAGAAAAAGAGCACCAATAGTCTCTCAGAAACTGCAGCACATTGGAAACAAAATTCTCTATTTTTTCCAACCAATTCCCAGTTTAGGAGTTTTCTAGCATTTTTTTAAAATTAATCGCTTTTGCATGACTATACCATTACTATGAATCAGGGAAGAAAGTGTTATGTCTCGGAAAATCGACTGCTATAAAGTTCGAAACAATTTTCAGTTATAGGAAACTTGCTTAGATGGACACCATTTGTCGTCTTTCAAACGTATTCATTGCCTTTTTTTGGTCTTAATTCATTTAATAAGTCTCTACAACCTGTTATTTAAGTGTTTACGGCACTTTGAGGCCAGAAAAATTTCAAAGATGAAAGAATTTTGGTGAAATAAACAGCGGACTTGAGAAAAATGGCAAACTCATTCAGACGAAAAAAGCACCAAGATGAAAGGGCTTCTGAGGCCTCAGATTTTGTATGCAGAAGTTTCCAAATATGTGCAAGGCATCTGGAAACACTATCCACCCTAAGAAAACATTTTATGTTTCTCCAGATGGTCGAGAAAAAGGACACCAATAGCCTCTCAGAAACAGAAGCAAATTGGACTTAAAATTCTCTTTTTTCCCACCAATTCCCAGTTTAAGAGTTTTCTAGCGTTTTTTACATTTAATAGCCTTTGCATGACCATACCATTACTATGAATCAGGGAAAAAGGTGTTATGTCTCGGAAAACCGACTGCTATAAAGTTCGAAACAATCTTCAGTTATAGGAAATTTGCTTAGATGGACACCATTTGTCATCTTTCAAAGGTATTCATTGCCTCTCTGTGGTCTTAATTCGTTCAAAAAGTATCATAAGCCTGTTATATGGGAATTTACGGCACTTTGAGGCCAGAAAAAATTTTAAAGATAGAAGAATCTTGATGAAATAAACAATGAACTTGAGAAAAATGGCAACCTCATTCAGACGAAAAAAGCACCAAGATGAAAGGGCTTCTGAGGCCTCAGATTTTTTAAGAACCCATTTCCAAATGTGTACAAGGCATCTGGAAACACTATCGACCCTCTGAAACCTTTTTATGTTTCTCCAGATTGTCGAGAAAAAGGACAGCAATAGCCTCTCAGAAACAGAAGCAAATTGGACACAAAATTCTCTAGTTTTTCCAACCAATTCTCATTTTAAGAGCTTTCTAGCGTTTTTTACATTTAATTGCCTTTGCACGACCATACCATTACTATGAGTCAGGGAAAAATGTGTTATGTCTCGGAATACCGACTGCTGTAAAGTTCGAAGCAATTTTCAGTTATAGGAAATTTGCTTAGATTGACACCATTTTTCATATTTCAAACGTATTCATTGCCGTTTTTTGGTCCTAATTTGTTCAATAAGTATCTACAGCCTTTTATATGGGTGTTTGTGGCACTTTCAGGCCAGTAAAATTACAAAGATAGAAGAATTTTGATGAAACAAACAGCGAACTTGAGAAAAATGGCTACCTCATTCAGACAAAAAAAGCACCATGACGAAAGAGTTTTGAGGCCTCAGATTTTTCATGCACCCGTTTTCAATTTTGTACAAAGCATTTGGAAACACTATCGACCCTCAGAAACCATGTTTCTCCAGATGGTCGATTAAAAGGACACCAATAACCTCTCAGAAACAGAAGCAAATTGGACACAAAATTCTCTAGTTTTTCCAACCAATTCTCATTTTAAGAGCTTTCTAGCGTTTTTTACATTTAATTGCCTTTGCACGACCATACCATTACTATGAGTCAGGGAAAAATGTGTTATGTCTCGGAATACCGACAGCTGTAAAGTTCGAAGCAATTTTCAGTTATAGGAAATTTGCTTAGATTGACACCATTTTTCATATTTCAAACGTATTCATTGCCGTTTTTTGGTCCTAATTCGTTCAAAAAGTATCTACAGCCTTTTATATGGGTGTTTGTGGCACTTTCAGGCCAGTAAAATTACAAAGATAGAAGAATTTTGATGAAACAAACAGCGAACTTGAGAAAAATGGCTACCTCATTCAGATAAAAAAAGCACCATGACGAAAGAGTTTTGAGGCCTCAGATTTTTCATGCACCCGTTTCCAATTTTGTACAAAGCATTTGGAAACACTATCGACCCTCAGAAACCATGTTTCTCCAGATGGTCGATTAAAAGGACACCAATAACCTCTCAGAAACAGAAGCAAATTGGACACAAAATTCTCTAGTTTTTCCAACCAATTCTCATTTTAAGAGCTTTCTAGCGTTTTTTACATTTAATTGCCTTTGCACGACCATACCATTACTATGAGTCAGGGAAAAATGTGTTATGTCTCGGAATACCGACTGCTGTAAAGTTCGAAGCAATTTTCAGTTATAGGAAATTTGCTTAGATTGACACCATTTTTCATATTTCAAACGTATTCATTGCCGTTTTTTGGTCTTAATTCGTTCAATAAGTATCTACAGCCTTTTATATTTCAAACGTATTCATTGCCGTTTTTTGGTCCTAATTCGTTCAATAAGTATCTACAGCCTTTTATATGGGTGTTTGTGGCACTTTCAGGCCAGTAAAATTACAAAGATAGAAGAATTTTGATGAAACAAACAGCGAACTTGAGAAAAATGGCTACCTCATTCAGACAAAAAAAGCACCATGACGAAAGAGTTTTGAGGCCTCAGATTTTTCATGCACCCGTTTCCAATTTTGTACAAAGCATTTGGAAACACTATCGACCCTCAGAAACCATGTTTCTCCAGATGGTCGATTAAAAGGACACCAATAACCTCTCAGAAACAGAAGCAGATTGGACTCAAAATTCTCTAGTTTTCCAACCAATTCCCAAATTAAGAGTTTTCTCGCGTTTTTCACATTCAATTGTATTTGCATGACCATACTATTACTATGAATCAGGGAAAATTGTGTTAGTCTCGGAAAACCGACTGCTATAAAGTTCGAAACAAATTTCAGTTATAGGAAATATGTTTTGGAAAAAATACAATTTGTCATCTTTCAAACGGATTCATTGCCCTTTTTTGGTCCTAATTTGGTCTTAATTCGTTCAAAAGGTATCTACAGCCTGTTATATAAGTGTTTACGGCACTTTGAGGCCAGAAAAATTGCAAAGATGATAGAATTTTGATGAAATAAACAGCGAACTTGAGAAAAATGGCAAACTCATTCAGACGAAAAAAGCACCAAGATGAAAGGGCTTCTGAGGCCTCAGATGTTGTATGCACCCGTTTCCAAATGTGTGCAAAGCATCTGGAAACACTATCGACCCTCAGAAAACATTATATGTTTCTCCACATGGTCGAGAATAAGGACACCAATAGCCTCTCAGAAACAGAAGCAAATTGGATTCAAAATTCTCATTTTTTCCCACCAATTCCCAGTTTAAGAGTTATCTAGCGTTTTTTACATTTAGTAGCCTTTGCATGACCAAACCGTTACTATGTATCAGGGAAAAATGTGTTATGTCTCGGAAAACCGACTGCTATAAAGTTCGAAACAAATTTCACTCATAGGAAGTTTTCTTAGATGGACACCATTTGTCATCTTCCAAACGTATTCATCCCCCTTTTTGGACTTAATTTGTTCAATAAGTATCTACAGCCTGTTATATGGTTGTTTACAGCACTTTGAGGCCAGGAAAATTACAAAGATAAAAGAATTTTGATGAAATATACAGCGAACTTGCGAAAAAATGGCAACCTCATTCAGACGAAAAAAGCACCAAGATGAAAGCGCTTCTGAGGCCTCAGATTTTTTAGGCACCCTTTTCGAAATGTGTACAAAGCATTTGGAAACACTATCGACCCTCAGAAACCATTTTATGTTTCTCCAGATTGTCGAGAAAAAGGACACCAACAGCCTCTCAGAAACAGAAGCAAACTGAACTCAAAATACTCTATTTTTCCAACCAAATCCCAAATTAAGAGTTTTCTCGCGTTTTTCATATTCAATTCTTTTTGCATGACCATACTATTACTATGAATCAGGGAAAAGTGTGTTAGTCTCTGAAAACCGACCGCTATAAAGTTCGATACAAATTTCAGTTATAAGAAATTTGCTTAGATGGACAACATTTGTCATCTTTCAAACGTATTCATTGCTCCTTTTTGGACTTAATTCGTTCAATAAGTATCTACAGCCTGTTATATGGGTGTTTACGGCACTTTGAGGCCAGAAACATTACAAAGATAAAAGAATTTTGATGAAATATACAGCGAACTTAAGAAAAATGGCAACCTCATTCAGACGAAAAAAGCACCAAGATGAAAGGGCTTCTGAGGCCTCAGATTTTTTATGCACCCTTTTCCAAATGTGTACAAAGCATCTGGAAACACTATCGAGCCTCAGAAACCATTTTATGTTGGTCGAGAAAAAGGACACCAATAGCCTCTCAGAAACAGAAGCAAATTGGACACAAAATTCTCTTTTTTCCCCACCAATTCCCAGTTTAAGAGTTGTCTAGCTTTATTTACATTTATTAGCTTTTGCATGACCATACCATTACTATGAATCAGGGAAAAATGTGTTATGGCTCGGAAAACCGACTGCTATAAAGTTCGAAACACGTTTCAGTTATAGGAAATTTGCTTAGATGGACAACATTTGTCATCTTTCAAACGTATTCATTGCTCTTTTTTGGTCTTAATTCGTTCAATAAGTATCTACAGCCTGTTATATGGGTGTTTACGGCACTTTGATGCCAGAAAATTACAAAGATAAAAGAATTTTGATGAAAGAAACAGCAAGCATTAGAAAAATGGCAACCTCATTCTGAAGAAAAAAGCACCAAGATGAAAGGGCTTCTTAGGCCTCAAATTTTCTATGCACCCGTTTCCAAAAGTGTTCAGAGCATCTGGAAACACTATCGACCCTCAGAAACCATTTTATGTTTCTCCAGATGGTCGAGAAAAAGGAACCCAATAGCCTCTCAGAAACAGAAGCAAATTGGACTCAAAATTCTCTATTTTTTCCAACCAATTCCCTGTTTAAGAGTTTTCTATCGTTTTTACATTTAATTGCCTTTGCTTGACCTTACCATTACTTTGAATCAGGGAAAAATGTGTTATGTCTCGGAATACCGACTGCTATAAAGTTCGACACAAATTTCAGTTATAGGAAATTTGCTTAGATGGACACCATTTGTCACCTTTCAAACGTATTCATTGACCCTTTTTTGAACTTAATTTGTTCAAAAAGCAACTACAGCCTGTTATATGGGGGTTTATGGCACTTTGAGGCCAGAAAATTACAAAGATAGAAGTATTTTGATGAAATAAACAGCGAACTTGAGAATAATGGCAATCTCATTCAGACGAAAATCACCAAGATGAAAGGGCTTTTGGGACCTCAGATTTTTCATGCACCCGTTTACAAATGTGTACAAAGCACCAGGAAACACTATCGACCATCAGAGACCATTTTATGTTTCTCCAGATGGTCGAGAAAAAGGACACCAATAGCCTCTCAGAAACAGAAGCAAATTGGATTCAAAATTCTCTATTTTTTGCAACCAATACCCAGTTTAAGAGTTATCTAGAGTTTTTTACATTTAACCGCTTTTGCATGACCATAACATTTCTATGAATCAGGGAAAAGTGTGTTTTGTCTCGTAATACCGACTGCTATAAAGTTCGAAACAAATTTCAGTTATAGGGAATTTGCTTAGATGGACACCATTTGTCATCTTTCAAAAGTATTCATTGCCTTTTTTGGTCTTAATTTGTTCAAAAAGTAACTACAACCTGTTATATGGGGGTTTACGGCACTTTGAGGCCTGAAAAATTACCAAGATAGAAGAATTTTGATGAAATAAACAGCGAACTTGAGAATAATGGCAGCCTCATTCAGACGAAAATCACCAAGATGAAAGGGCTTTTGGGACCTCAGATTGTTCATGCACCCCTTTCCAAATGTGTACAAAGCACCTGGAAACACTATCGACCCTCAGAGACCATTTTATGTTTCTCCAGATTGTCGACAAAAAAGGACAGCAATAGCCTCTCAGAAACAGAAGCAAATTGGACACAAAATTCTCTAGTCTTTCCAACCAATTCCCATTTTAAGAGTTTTCTAGCGTTTTTTACATTTAATCGCCTTTGCAAGACCATACCATTACTATGAATCAGGGAAAAATGTGTTATATCTCAAAATACCGACCGCTATAATGTTCGAAACAAATTTCAGTTATAGGAAATTTGCTTAGATGGACAACATTTGTCATCTTTCAAACGTATTCATTGCCCTTTTTTGGTCTTAATATGTTCAATAAGTATCTACAGCCTGTTATATGGGGGTTTACGGCACTTTGAGGCCAAAAAAGTTACAAAGATAGAAGAATTTTGATGAAATAAACAGCGAACTTGAGAAAAATGGCAACCTCATTCAGACGAAAAAAGCACCAAGATGAAAGGGCTTCTGAGGCCTCAGATTTTTTATGCACCCGTTTCCAAATGTGTTCAAAGCATCCGGAAACACTATCGACCCTCAGAAACCATTTTATGTTTCTCCAGATTGTCGAGAAAAAGGACACCAATAGCCTCTCAGAAACAGAAGCAAATTCGACACAAAAGTCTCTATTTTTTCCAACCAATTCCCAGCATAAGAGTTTTCTAGCGTTTTTTACGTTTAATCGTTTTTGAATGACTCTTTGCATGACCATACCATTACTATGAATCAGGGAAAAATGGGTTATGTCTCGGAATACCGACTGCTATAAAGTTCGAAACAAATTTCAGTTATAGGAAATTTGCTTAGGTGGACACCATTTGTCATCTTTCAAACGTATTCATTGCCCTTTTTTGATCCTAATTCGTGCAATAAGTATCTACAGCCTGTTATATGGGGGTTTACGGCGCTTTGAGGCCAGAAAAATTATAAAGATAGAAGAATCTTGATGAAATAAACAGCGAACTTGAGAAAAAGGGCAACCTCATTCAGACGAAAAAAGCACCACGATGAAAGGGCTTCTGAGGCCTCAGATTTTTTTTGCAACCGTTTCCAAAGGTGTACAAAGCATCTGGAAGCACTATCGAGCCTCAGAAACCATTTTATGTTTCTCCAGATGGTCAAGAAAAAGGACGCGAACAGCCCCTCTCAGAAACAGAAAAACATTCGACTCAAAATTCTATGTTACTTCCAACCTATTTCAAATTCATGAGAGTGCTCAGTTTCTGCGCAATTTATTGCTTCTGCACGAACATACCATTACTATAAATCAGGGGAAAAAACCAGGCAAAAACAAACAAAACGAAAACCCAGACCGCTGAAAAAAGTTTAAACAAACTCAGTTACAGGAATTTTGCATATCTGCGCACAATTTTTCATCTTAAAACTTAACCTTTGCCTCGTTATGGGCTCATATTGTTAAGAATATTCCTACTGCCTATGAAATTGGGGTTTTAGGCATTTGAAGGCCTAAAAATTCGAATAAATTTCGAAGATTGAATAATTTTAATGAAACACAGTTACACATACGACCTAAACAATTGAGGCGCTTGGTCACAGGAAGCTTTGAGCAGAAAAAACACACATAAAGCAGAAACCATCACAGTGAGCGCCTACATCCCAAATTTCTCTGCGTCTAGGCAGCGCTAAGCAAAAAAACGCACTCGACGTGTGCTGACGCACACGACTAGCATAATTGCGGCGCATGAGCAAATTGATCACTGTGGGTGCCTACGCCCAAACTGCACTGCTACCAGGCAGCGGTGCACTCAAAAAATGCACTCGATGAGTGCTGACACATGAGCTAAATATTGGCAGCTCTTGGCCACAGGAAGCGCTGAGCGGGCACAAAAAAATGCTCAGGCCATCACTGTGAGCGTTGGAAAGCAAAAAACAAAGGAAACACAACGTGCGTACTCACTGTTTGACGTCTGCTGCTGCTGCCGCTCCAAGACAATCAAAAGCGCCGAAAAACCAGAGCTCTAGCTTTAAAGGAAAACAAACAGACACAGCGAAACACAAAACACAAAAAACGACGCCCGAAAACCGCCCGCAAAACGCACGCACGCACCGCACCTACATCCCCATCATGGGGTGCACCAACGCCCAGCGGGGGAGCCGATTCACCGGCGTCTCAACGGGACAGGGGGTGTGCACCCCATGGGGCGAAACGCCCTCACCTTTGAATATTAGTATGTATAAGTATTAAGGGGGTGAGGAGAAGATCATCCCCCGAACCGATATGGCTGAAAATTGGAGAAAAGTTTCCTTGCTATATATGGGTGTAATTGCAGCACTGGTGGGACCTCAGTTTTAATTTGAAAAGTGTTATAAATATTGATTACTGTTATAAATAACACACTATTTGACTAGTGTTATAAATAATGTTATAAATACAAGCTACTATAACCAAAACGACATGAACAATCAGGAACAAACACTGGGTCTATGGGACTAGTCCTGTCCCCGAATTCGACAGTTCTCCCATTTTCCCATTTGAATTACTTCACTATAAGCATGAAATCAGGGGGTTGGGTGGTCGTTTGCAGAGTGAAAATTGACTCCTTAGATCGCAGAAAACCCTATACAAAATATATATGGGGAGATTCCCCATTACAAATGGTGTTCAACGAGCCTATTCGTGGAGTCAAAGTCGTTATTGTCAACATTTCACATGTAAAAAGGCGAAACGTACCAGTCACTAAAATGTCAAAATGACCGTATGTGTCGAGCTCAATTTCTCGAAAGCGGCCGAAAGAAACAAAACGTTATTTACAGGGATTCAGGTACGGGTTAAGTTGAGTTCAAATCAATAAACAAATCAAAAATCGGTTCACTCTACGAGGAGATATTTCAACATAAATGTACAGTACCAAATGACCTAATTTGACTCCCGAGTTTCACGTTTCGCGAAAATAGACCCCCAGAACGTTTGAAAAAGGGGTACATTATATATACAGTGATACTCCCCATCAAACGAGGATTCTAAAACACTATAATATGTCATAGGTAAATAAAATTTTTCAAGTTTACTAAGTCACAGCCGACATAGCCGATAATTGGCCAAAATCGACGTTCGGAGCATACGGGGCAAGAATTGACCTTCTCAACTCGATAAAACCATACGAAAAATAAACATGAGGATACTCCCCACTATCTGAGGAAACTAATGAACCCATATATGTATGGTTTCGCGGGTATTGTGGGGTATCGAAACTTGGGTGGACACCAAGAAGACCCAAAAATGCTACTTTTCGCATTTTTTTCCTTGAATAACTTTTAGACCAGAGCGTATCAGTGTGAAAACTACTCGTCAAAAGCAAAGGTGGTCTGGTACAAACACAATGAGCCGTTACACGTTCAATTCTGCTAAGTACTTCAATTCTACTATGAAATATTAACAACAAAACTGAATTGTACAGGAAACTTGGTCGAAACGGAATAGTGCAACCACGTGTTTCATGGTTACACGAAAAAACAAAGATTGTCGAAATGTTGAAAAGTGATTACTAGAGCAGCTTCATATGGCGTAGCATTGAGTGAATGACGCAATATGCACATGGCAATTGTCTTAATTGAGCGAAAAACAATAAAAAGCACTAAAACTGGCCGTGGCACTACATCTTCCAATTTTGCCCTTCTTTAACTTTATTTACCAAACATTTTCAGTAAGAAGAAGAGACAGAACCCAAAATTATAGCTCACAAGCAAAAGATTGTGAACTAACTCACTCCAATTGGGTTCATATTTTATCAGATATGCAAAAAATTGGTAACGAATGCCAGCGAAATTGATCTGTCAGCAGCGACAACCTATTTCAGTTTTTACCCAAAAAGGAATTAAATGTAGATGTTTCAATTAATGTATCAGCTCACCTGGGCCCACTATAAGCCACGTGGTGCAAATTTCATTTTTGGAGGGGAAAACGATGTTTAGGACTATTGGAACACCAGTTCTCCAACAGCAAAGCATAAAACAGCAAAAAAAATCTGTCCCGTAAACAAGTTTTCGTGTGTCATTTTCTCTCCTTTTCTTCTGAGATGACAGGATTTTGAGCCAGTACCCTCACACACAGAGCCTTGCAATTTCTGCCAGAACTGAACACATGAAGATTTGATGCACGCTTCTAGTTAGACTGACTTCGGAATTCAGAAAATTTTTTGAATTTAATAAGTTTTGCATCAAATGTTTGACAAAGCTTGGTCTTCGTCACATGATCAGTTCTTTGCTCGTTATATATGATTGTTACTTTATGCTTCAGGAATTTTGTTTTCTTTAATTGATCCAAACTACCCCAAAAAGGAACAAGAGGCTCAGATTTTTTGTGCCTTGCAGTGCTCATTCTGATTATTTTATACGTGCTATAATGGTCCAAAACTATAATTTTCGAGCTGTTGAAAGGATTAACACAACTTCAAGGTTTCTCTTAGTCAATTTTTTTGTAGCGAACATTTCTGATTACTATTACATTCAAATCTCGCAAAATATCTTGTAAAATTTGGTGTTTAATTTTTCGGTGAAAAGCCTGATCTTGTTTCAAATATTATATCAGCTCACATAGCGCTACTATGTGCCCCGTTGTGTGAGGATGAAGTAAATTTGAGGAAAAAGACGATGTATGCGACCATCGGAATACCAATTTTCCAGCAGCAATATATATAACAGCCGAAAAATATCTATCCCGGGAACAAGTATTCCTACGTCATGTTCTCTCCATTTCTTCTGAGATGACAGCATTTTGGGCCAGTACTTTTGAACACATAATATTGTGTTTAATGCAAAAACCGATTAGATGAAGATTTGATCCATGTTTCTGTCGATCTTTTAAAACAATTTTTGTCTAAATTTTCTACTCAGACTAACTTCAGTATTCAGAAAAGTTTTTAATTTTAATCAGTTTTGCATCATTCATTTGACAAAGCATGGCTTTTGTCACATGATCAGTTCTTGCACGTTATATGTGATTGTTAGATTATGCATCGTCAACTTTGTTTTGCTATAAATGATCCAAATTACCACAAAAAGGAAAATGAGGCTCAGATTTTTTGTGCCTTGCAGAGCTCATACTGATGAGTTTATACGTGCTATAATGGTCCAAACCTATAATTTTGCAGCTGTTGAATGAATTAACACAACTTCAAGTTTTCTCGTAGTCAATTTTTGTAGCGGACGTTTTGGATTACTATTACGTTCAAATCTCGCGAATTGTCTGGTAAAATTTGGTGTTTGAAAAATCGGTGGAAAGCCTGTTCTTGTTTAAAAAAAAATGTCAGCTCACATAGCTCTACTATGTGCCACGTTGTGCGAGGTTGAAGTAAATTGAGGAAAAAAACGATGTTTGCAACCATCGGAAAACCAATTTTTCAAAAGCAAAATATATTATAGCGGAAAAAAATATATCCGGGGAACAAGTATTGCTACGTCATGTTCTCTCCATTTCTTTTGAGATGACAGCATTTTGAGCCAGTACTTTTGAACACATAACAATGTGATTATTGCAAAAACCGAATAGATGAAGAGTTGATCCACGTTTCTATCGATCTTTTAAAATGTTTGTTTTCCAAATTTTCTAGTCAGTCTGACTTCCGTATTCAGAAAAGTTTCTGATTGGAATCAGTTTTGCACAATTTGTTTCACAAAGCAGGGACTTCGTCACATGATCAGTTCTTTGCACGTTCTATGTGATCGTTAGATTATGCATCATGAACTTTGTTTTTCTCTAAATGATCCAAATTACCCCAAAAAGGAACAAGAGGTTAAGATTTTGTTGTGCCTTGCAGTGCTCATACTGATAAGTTTATACGTGCTATAATGGTCCAAATCTAAAATTTTGGAGCTGTTGAAAGGATTAGCACTACTTCAAGGTTTCTCTTAGTCAATTTTTTGTAGCGGACGTTTCGATTTACTATTACGTTCAAATCTAACTCCAATTGGGTTCATATTTTACCAGATATGCCAAAATTGGTAACGAATGCCAGCGAAATTGATCTGTCAGCAGCGACAACCTATTTCAATTTTTACGCAAAAATGAACTAAATGTAGACGTTTCAATTAATGTATCAGCTCACCCGGGCCCACTATATATGCCACGTGGCGCAAGTTTGATTTTTGGAGGGGAAAAACGATGTTTAGGACTATTGGAACACCAATTCTCCAACCACAAAACAAAAAACAGCAAAAAACATCTGTCCCGGAAACAAGTATTCGTGCGTCATTTTCTCTCTTTTTCTTCTGAGATGACAGGATTTTGAGCTAGTATCCTCACACACAGAGCCTTGCAATTTCTGCCAGAACCGAATACATGAAGATTTGATGCACGCTTCTAGCGGTTTTTTTAAATAAGTATTGTCTTACTTTTCTAGTTAGACTGACTTCGGAATTCAGAAAATTTTTTGAATTTAATAAGTTTTGCATCAATTGTTTGCAAAAGCATGGCCTTCGTCACATGATCAGTTCTTTGTTCGTTAAATCAGATTGTTACATTATGCATCAGGAACTTTGTTTTTCTTTAAATGATCCAAATTACCTCAAAAAGGAACAAGAGGCTCAGATTTTTTGTGCCTTGCAGTGCTCATTCTGATTATTTTATACGTGCTATAATGGTCCAAAACTATATTTTTGGAGCTGTTGAAAGGATTAACACAACTTCAAGGTTTCTCTTAGTCAATTTTTTTGTAGCGAACATTTCTGATTACTATTACATTCAAATCTCGCAAAATATCTTGTAAAATTTGGTGTTGAATTTTTCGGTGAAAAGCCTGATCTTGTTTCAAATATTATATCAGCTCACATAGCGCTACTATGTGCCCCGTTGTGTGAGGATGAAGTAAATTTGAGGAAAAAGACGATGTATGCGACCATCGGAATACCAATTTTCCAGCAGCAATTTATATAACAGCCGAAAAATATCTATCCCGGGAACAATTATTCCTACGTCATGTTCTCTCCATTTCTTCTGAGATGACAGCATTTTGGGCCAGTACTTTTGAACACATAATATTGTGTTTAATGCAAAAACCGATTAGATGAAGATTTGATCCACGTTTCTGTCGATCTTTTAAAACAATTTTTGTCTAAATTTTCTACTCAGACTAACTTCAGTATTCAGAAAAGTTTTTGATTTTAATCAGTTTTGCATCATTCATTTGACAAAGCATGGCTTTTGTCACATGATCAGTTCTTGCACGTTATATGTGATTGTTAGATTATGCATCGTCAACTTTGTTTTGCTATAAATGATCCAAATTACCACAAAAAGGAAAATGAGGCTCAGATTTTTTGTGCCTTGCAGAGCTCATACTGATGAGTTTATACGTGCTATAATGGTCCAAACCTATAATTTTGCAGCTGTTGAATGAATTAACACAACTTCAAGTTTTCTCGTAGTCAATTTTTGTAGCGGACGTTTCGGATTACTATTACGTTCAAATCTCGCGAATTGTCTGGTAAAATTTGGTGTTTGAAAAATCGGGGGAAAGCCTGTTCTTGTTTAAAAAAAAATGTCAGCTCACATAGCTCTACTATGTGCCCCGTTGTGCGAGGTTGAAGTAAATTGAGGAAAAAAACGATGTTTGCAACCATCGGAAAACCAATTTTTCAAAAGCAAAATATATTATAGCGGAAAAAAATATATCCGGGGAACAAGTATTGCTACGTCATGTTCTCTCCATTTCTTCTGAGATGACAGCATTTTGAGTCAGTACTTTTGAACACATAACAATGTGATTATTGCAAAAACCGAATAGATGAAGAGTTGATCCACGTTTCTATCGATCTTTTAAAATGTTTGTTTTCCAAATTTTCTAGTCAGTCTGACTTCCGTATTCAGAAAAGTTTCTGATTGGAATCAGTTTTGCACAATTTGTTTCACAAAGCAGGGACTTCGTCACATGATCAGTTCTTTGCACGTTCTATGTGATCGTTAGATTATGCATCATGAACTTTGTTTTTCTCTAAATGATCCAAATTACCCCAAAAAGGAACAAGAGGTTAAGATTTTGTTGTGCCTTGCAGTGCTCATACTGATAAATTTATACGTGCTATAATGGTCCAAATCTAAAATTTTGGAGCTGTTGAAAGGATTAGCACTACTTCAAGGTTTCTCTTAGTCAATTTTTTGTAGCGGACGTTTCGATTTACTATTACGTTCAAATCTAACTCCAATTGGGTTCATATTTTACCAGATATGCCAAAATTGGTAACGAATGCCAGCGAAATTGATCTGTCAGCAGCGACAACCTTTTTCAATTTTTACGCAAAAATGAATTAAATGTAGACGTTTCAATTAATGTATCAGCTCACCCGGGCCCACTATATATGCCACGTGGCGCAAGTTTGATTTTTGGAGGGGAAAAACGATGTTTAGGACTATTGGAACACCAATTCTCCAACCACAAAACAAAAAACAGCAAAAAACATCTGTCCCGGAAACAAGTATTCGTGCGTCATTTTCTCTCTTTTTCTTCTGAGATGACAGGATTTTGAGCTAGTATCCTCACACACAGAGCCTTGCAATTTCTGCCAGAACCGAATACATGAAGATTTGATGCACGCTTCTAGCGGTTTTTTTAAATAAGTATTGTCTTACTTTTCTAGTTAGACTGACTTCGGAATTCAGAAAATTTTTTGAATTTAATAAGTTTTGCATCAATTGTTTGCAAAAGCATGGCCTTCGTCACATGATCAGTTCTTTGTTCGTTAAATATGATTGTTACATTATGCATCAGGAACTTTGTTTTTCTTTAAATGATCCAAATTACCCCAAAAAAGGAACAAGAGGCTCAGATTTTTTATTCCTTGCAGTGCTCATACCGATGAGTTTATACGTGCTATAAAGATCCAAATCAATAATTTTAGAGTAGCTGAATGGATTAACACAACTTCAAGGTTTCTTTTAGTCGGTTTTTTGTAGCGGACGTTTCGGATTACTATTAAGTTCAAATCTCGCGAAATGTCTGATAAAATTGGGTGTTTGATTTTTCGGTGAAAAGCCTGATCTTGTTTCAAATAATATATCAGCTCACATAGTGCTACTATGTGCCCCGTTATGTGAGGATGAAGTAAATTTTAGGAAAAACGACGATCTTTGCGACCATCGGAATACCAATTTTCCAGCAGCAATATATATTACAGCCGAAAATTATCTATACCGGGAACAAGTAATCCTACGTGATGTTCTCTACATTTCTTCTGAGATGACAGCATTTTGGGCCAGTACTTTTGAAAACATAGTAGTGTGATTAATGCAAAAACCGATTAGATGAAGATTTGATCCACGTTTCTCTCAATCTTTTAAAACAATTTTTGTCCAAATTTTCTACTCAGACTAACTTCAGTGTTCAGAAAAATTTTTGATTTTAATCAGTTTTGCATCATTCATTTGACAAATCATGGCTTTTGTCACATGATCAGTTCTTTGCGCGTTATATGTGATTGTCAGATTATCCATCGTCAACTTTAATTTTTCTCTAAATGATCCAAATTACCCCAAAAAGGAACAGGAGGCTCAGATTTTTTGTGCCTTGCAGTGCTCATAATGATAAGTTTATACGTGCTATGATGGTCCAAACCTATTATTTTGGAGCTGTTAAATGGATGAACACAACTTCAAGGTTTCTCTTAGTCAATTTCTTGTAGCGGACGTTTCGGATTACTATTACGTTCGAATCTCGCGAAATGTCTGGTAAAATTTGGTGTTTGAGTTATCGGTGAAAAGCCTGATCTTGTTTCAAATAATAAATCAGCTCACATGCGCTACTAAGTGCCCCGTTGTGCGAAATTGAAGTAAATTTGAGGAAAAAACCGATGTTTGCAACCATCGGAAAACCAATTTTCCAACAGCAAAAAAAATTACAGCGGAAAAATATCTATCCGGGGAACAAGTATTACCACGTCATTTTCTCTTTATTTCTTCTGAGATGACAGCCTTTTGAGGCAGTACTTTTGAACACATAACATTGTCATTAATTCAAAAACCGCATAGATGAAGATTTGATCCCCGTTTCTATCGATCTTTTAAAGTATTCTTTTCCAAATTTTCTTGTCAGACTGACTTCCGTATTCAGAAAAATTTTTGATTTTAGTCAGTTTTGCACAATTTGCTTCACAAAGCAGGGCCTTCGTAACATGATCAGTTCTTTGCACGTTATATCTGATTGTCAGATAGTGCCACGTCAGCTTTATTTTTCTCTATATGATCCAAATTACCCCAAAAAGGAACAAGCGGCTCAGATTTTTTGTGCCTTGCAGTGCTCATACTGATTAGTTTATACGTGCTATAATGGTCCAAACCTATATTTATGGAGCTGTTGAAAGGATTATGAAAACTTCAAGGTTTCTCTTAGTCATTTTTTTGTAGCGGACGTTTCAGATTACTATTACGTTGAAATCTCGCGAAAGTCCTGGTAAAATTTGGTGTTTGAGTTATCGGTGAAAAGACTGATCGTGTTTCAAAAATTATATCAGCTCACATAGCGCTACTATCTGCCCCGTTGTGCGAGGTTGAAATAAATTGAGGAAAAAAAACGATGTTTGCAACCATCGGAAAACCAATTTTCCAACAGTAAAACATGTTACAGCGGAAAAATATCTACACGGGGAACAAGTATTGCTACGTCATGTTCTTTTTTTTTCTGCTGAGATGACAGCATTTTGAGGCAGTACTTTTGAACACATAACATTGTGATTAATGCAAAAACCGAATAGATGACGATTTGATCCACGTTTCTATCGATCTTTTAAAGTATTTTTTTCCAAATTTTCTTGTGAGACTGACTTCCGTATTCAGAAAAAATTTTGACTTTAGTCAGTTTTGCACAATTTGCTTCACAAAGCAGGTTCTTCGTCACATGATCAATTCTTTGCACGTTATATGTGATTGTCAGATTATGCATCGTCAACTTTATTTTTTCTCTAAATGATCCAAATTACCCCAAAAAGGAACAAGAGGCTCAGATTTTTTGTGCCTTGCAGTGCTCATACTGATAAGTTTATACGTGCTATAATGGCCCAAACCTATAATTTTTGAGCTGTTGAAAGGATTAACAGAACTTCAAGGTTTCTCTTAGTCAATTTTTTGTAGCGGACGTTTCGGATTACTATTACGTTGAAATCTCGCGAAAGTCCTGGTAAAATTTGGTGTTTGAGTTATCGGTGAAAAGCCTGATCGTGTTTCAAAAATTATATCAGCTCGCATAGCGCTACTGTCTGCCCCGTTGTGCGAGGTTGAAGTAAATTGAGGAAAAAAACGATGTTTGCAACCATCCGAAAACCAATTTTCCAACAGTAAAACATGTTACAGCGGAAAAATATCTATCCGGGGAACAAGTATTGCTAAGTCATGTTCTCTTTATTTCTGATGAGATGACAGCATTTTGAGGCAGTACTTTTGAACACATAACATTGTGATTAATGCAAAAACCGAATAGATGACGATTTGATCCACGTTTCTATCGATCTTTTAAAGTATTTTTTTCCAAATTTTCTTGTGAGACTGACTTCCGTATTCAGAAAAATTTTTGATTTTAGTCAGTTTTGCACAATTTGCTTCACAAAGCAGGTTCTTCGTCACATGATCAGTTCTTTGCACGTTATATGTGATTGTCAGATTATGCATCGTCAACTTTATTTTTTCTCTAAATGATCCAAATTACCCCAAAAAGGAACAAGAGGCTCAGATTTTTTGTGCCTTGCAGTGCTCAGACTGATAAGTTTATACGTGCTATAATGGCCCAAACCTATAATTTTTGAGCTGTTGAAAGGATTAACAGAACTTCAAGGTTTCTCTTAGTCAATTTTTTGTAGCGGACGTTTCGGATTACTATTACGTTGAAATCTCGCGAAAGTCCTGGTAAAATTTGGTGTTTGAGTTATCGGTGAAAAGCCTGATCGTGTTTCAAAAGTTATATCAGCTCGCATAGCGCTACTATCTGCCCCGTTGTGCGAGGTTGAAGTAAATTGAGGAAAAAAACGATGTTTGCAACCATCCGAAAACCAATTTTCCAACAGTAAAACATGTTACAGCGGAAAATATCTATCCGGGAAAAAAGTATTGCTAAGTCATGTTCTCTTTATTTCTGCTGAGATGACAGCATTTTGAGGCAGTACTTTTGAACACATAACATTGTGATTAATGCAAAAACCGAATAGATGAAGATTTGATCCACGTTTCTATCGATCTTTTAAAGTATTTTTTTCCAAATTTTCTAGTTAGACTGACTTCCGTATCCAGTAAAATTTTTGATTTTAGTCAGTTTTGCATAATTTGTTTGACAAATCATGGCCCCTGTCACATGATCTGTTCTTTGCACGTTATATGTGATTGTTAGATTATGCATCATGAACTTTGTTTTTCGCTAAATGATCCAAATTACCCCAAAAAGGAACAAGAGGCTCAGACTTTTTGTGCCTTGCAGTGCTCATACTGATAAGTTTATACATGCTATAATGGCCCAAACCTATAATTTTGGAGCTGTTGAAAGGATTAACAGAACTTCATGGTTTCTCTTAGTCAATTTTTTGTAGCGGACGTTTCGGATTACTATTACGTTGAAATCTCGCGAAATTCCTGGTAAAATTTGGTGTTTGAGTTATCGGTGAAAAGCCTGATCGTGTTTCAAAAATTATATCAGCTCACATAGCGCTACTATCTGCCCCGTTGTGCGAGGTTGAAGTAAATTGAGGAAAAAAACGATGTTTGCAACCATCCGAAAACCAATTTTCCAACAGTAAAACATGTTACAGCGGAAAAATATCTATCCGGGGAACAAGTATTGCTAAGTCATGTTCTCTTTATTTCTGATGAGATGACAGCATTTTGAGGCAGTACTTTTGAACACATAACAATGTGATTAATTCAAAAACCGAAGAGATGAAGATTTAATCCACGTTTCTATCGATCTTTTAAAAAATTTTTTTCCAAATTTTCTAGTTAGACTGACTTCCGTATCCAGAAAAATTTTTGATTTTAGTCAGTTTTGCATAATTTGTTTGACAAATCATGGCCTCTGTCACATGATCTGCTCTTTGCACGTTATATGTGATTGTTAGATTATGCATCATGAACTTTGTTTTTCGCTAAATGATCCAAATTACCCCAAATAGGAACAAGCGGCTCAGATTTTTTGTGCCTTGCAGTGCTCATACTGATAAGTTTATGCGTGCAATAATGGTCCAAACCTATAATTGTGGGGCTGTTGAATAGATTAACACAACTTCAAGGTTTCTCTTAGTCAGTTTTTTGTAGCGGACGTTTCGGATTACTATTACGTTCATATCTCGAGAAATGTCTGGTAAAATTTGGTGTTCGAGTTATCGGTGAAAAACCTGATCTTGTTTCAAATAATATATCAGCTCACATAGCGCTAAAAAGTGCCCCGTTGTGCCAGATTGAAGTAAGTTTGAGGAAAAAAAGGATGTTTGCAACCATCGGAAAACAAATTTTCCAACAGCAAAACATATTACAGCGGAAAAATATCTATCCGGGAAACAAGTATTGCTACGTCATGTTCTCTCCAATTCTTCTGAGATGACAGCCTTTTGAGCCAGTACCCTCACACAAAGAGCCTTGCAATTACTGCCAGAACCGAACAAATGAAGATTTGATGCACGTTTCTACCAATTTTCAAAAGTAAGTATTGTCCAATTTTTCTAGTCAGCCTGACTTCAGTGTGCAGAACAATTTTCGGTGGTAAGTATTAAAATCTCAGTCTTCCATTTGCGGACGCAAATTTTTTAGTAGATCAGTTGAGGCTTGGAACTAGCTGACTTTGCGGTTCCACCAACAGCAAAACATATTACAGCGGAAAAATATCTATCCGGGAAACAAGTATTGCTACGTCATGTTCTCTCCATTTCTTCTAAGATGACAGCCTTTTAAGCCAGCACCCTCACACAAAGAGCCTTGCAATTACTGCCAGAACCGAATAAATGAAGATTTGATGCACGTTTCTACCAATTTTCAAAAGTAAGTATTGTCCAATGTTTCTAGTCAGCCTGACTTCAGTGTGCAGAACAATTTTCGGTGGTAAGTATTAAATTCTCAGTCTTCGATTTGCGGACGCAAAATTTTTAGTAGATCAGTAGGTCATTTATTTTCAAAAAAAAATTTCCGGTCCCAAAAAAACTTCCAGGGCAGTTTACGAAATCTTTAAAATATTATAAAAGTAATTTAATCGTAAATTTTTTAAATTTTTGGTTAACTTCTTTCCAGCTTTGGAAAAATCATAGGGAAGCTTCATGGAATCGTGTTTCCTGTCTGAAAAGACAAGCTACAAATATTTTTTCAAAATCAGTTTCCCTGTAAAAACTTTGCTTAAATTTGATACATTAAAATCACACAAAAAATTGCAGGTAAAATACCTGAATAATGTGCAGGTAAGCAATTCTGGGAAAAATTGTTCAGGTACATTTGCCTAAAAATGCAGGTAAATTTACCTGAACTATGCCTGTGTTTTGGCATTCCTGCACACTACCTGCACGGTAGCTGCACGTACCTGCAAATGCAGGTAAATGTACCCGAAACGTGTACGTAGTACCCTGCACATATTACTTGCATTTTAAATGAACAGTCTAAATTTTAGGTAATTTTACCTGCACATTTTACCTTAAATTTGCAGGTAATTTACCCTTACACTGAGTGTATTGTAAAAGTAAATCACCTGCAAATTTAAGGTAATTTGTGCAAGTAAAAATACCTAAAAATTGGACTGTTCAGGTAAAATGCCGATAAAATGTGCAGGGGGACTACATGCACATTTCAGGTAAAGTTAAGTGCATTTGCAGCCACGTGCAGGTACTGTGCAGGTAGTGCGCAGGAATGCCAAAACACATGCACAATTCACGTAAATTTACCTGCATTTTAAAGTAAATTTACCTGCATTTTTCGTCGTAGGAGGAACAGGGTTTGAGCAGAGAAAGATGCAAATTTTGTCTTAGATTTTGCATGGTCGTTTTGAGCTTCCCTGACAAACAGAGACGATTCATTGATCTCCAGAAGGATTTCACCAGACTCTATCAGCCAGGAAAAACACAGAGACCCAAAAACTGCTAAGACAAGGGGGATCCAAAATGCTCAATAAAAGGAATAATTGGGAACAAGGGGCGGAATTGGGCAAAAGGGTGAGCACACAAAAGGGTGGGGTAATGCACAAGATGAAAAAGGCATTTAAAGGGGAGGCACAAGGTGGGGCGCTGAACGCAGAGCAAAAGGGGTGAGGTTTGCGCAAAACACAAAGAGCAGAGCACAGAAATACCTGATAAAAACTCAAAAATAAATTTAAAAAAAGCACATAACAAAATGAAAAAATGCGGAGGCGACAAAGAACGACGAAGACAAACCAAAAACACACAAAAAGGAGCCAGAAAAACAAAAAAAGGGAAAATGCGGTAATAAAAAAATTGAAAGCATGCTTCGTGCAAAGTAGAAAAAAGCAAGCCAAACAATTTCACAAAAAACACGGACCAAATTTATCCAAAGAGAGCCAATGCCTTCGTATGGAACAGCAAAAAGAATTGAGGAGAATAAACAAACCACTCTAAGCGCTCAGAAGAACGCCAATTTTTCTTCACAACGCTTCTCTGGAGTAGAAAAAGGATTTAGAGAAGGAATACAACTGTACGCGCTCAAAAATCTGTTTTTTTTTCACAGCGCTTCTATGAACGAACAACAAAGGACAACAAGAAGTAACAACAAAGGAGATCCTAACTACTCTAGTCTCCAAGACAAGACCAAAATCGACAAACAACAACAATAAAAGTGACAAGAACAAAAGGCTCATTAGGACACAATAGATGTGAGAAAGACAAATCAAGCAAGCCGAATAATGAAATCGAGAAGATATAAATTCAATAACGGCTAAAAAACCAATGATCATCATTGCGTTTCTATGGGCCAACAGAGCGAACTGAGGACAAGGAACAAACCACTGTAGGGCTCGGAAAAGCGCCTTATTTTCTTCACAGCGCTTCTATGGATTAGAAAAAGAATTTACAAAAGGAATACAACTGTACGCGCTCAAAAAATCTCAACGTTTTTATCACAGCGCTTCTATGAACAAACAACAAAGGATGACAGAGAATAGCAACAAAGTAGAACATAACTATTTTAGGCTAAAAGACAAGAAAAAATCGACAAACAAACAACAATAAAAATGACAAGAAGAAAGTCTCATTAGGACACAATAGATTTGAGAAAAACAAATGAATCAAGTCGAACAATCAAATTGAGAGAGATATAAATTCAATAAGGGCTATAAAACCAATGATCATCTATGGGACAACAGAACGAACTTAGGAAAACGAACAAACCACTGTAAGCGCTCAGAAAAAGGCCTTATTTTCTTCACAGCATTTCTATGGATTAGAAAAAGAATTTGAAACACAACTGTCCATCAAAAGAGTTAGCAACATTACGTAAGTTTTTGATTTCCTCGCTCAGAGCCGCTTTGCTAAACTGAATGTCACCAAGAAATATTTCTGGACTTTGATTAACTGAAATAACAACTTCAGAATTGTCTTGAACAAAAACAGCAGCGAAATATTTGTTGCGAGAAAATTCTGCAAAGCTCTTGTACCCAAAAACTTCTTTTTCCATTTACAAAATTTTCTCAGGTAGAGGTGGCTGTTTTGATATTTGTCTCATTAATTTGTATGCATCCTTTGTTGACCAGACTTTGATTTTTTTCAATGAATTGTTTTTTGTCATTATTTAGAGAAATGGATAATTCTTCTCTGAGTCGAGAAACTTTCTCTGCGTTTTGTGTATTTTTCAAAGCTGTCCTGCGTTTTTTTCCTAAGTGGATACTGTTAGAGGACATGTAAAAGGGCGCATTGGTTCGTTTAGAGTTCCTGAGTGGATTTGCAGTAGAAGACGCTAATTCTGGTTTATGGTAAAAAGGAGTCGACAATATAATCAATTGAGTCGATTGAAGACAATGGAAAATTACAATTGATCGTAAACTCGTCCCAATTAGCTTTGCCAAAAATGAAACGTTTCATTTTAGGCAAGGCTTCTTGCTCAGCAAATTCAATCGAAATTTCAGCTAAAAAATACTTGTGATCTGAGAACGATATCTCCTCTAACATTTCGCTACACAAGTTAGCGTTGTTACTAGGAAAAATGTCCAGCGAGCTTGCATGAGATTGCAGTGGTGATGTATTTAAATTTTTTGAATTCGTTCGAAACTGATTTTTCGTATGAACAATTACTGCTTGAAGTAAGCTAATCTGTGTGAGTAAAGTTAATGTCACCATTCGAAAAGAAAGTAAAAAATTCAAGGGATCTATGGTATTTTTGGACATCTCTTACACTGTCCTGATTGGTTTTGCACAACAAATCTGCACTGAGTCTAGTTTTGCTGTCAGCTGGGGGATTTTAATGGTGATGATACCGATTGTAACGTCCTTGAAGATGTAAAAGCAACAACAAATGAAATCTGAATTCGAAAAACCTCCATTTTGCATGATAATATGTTTTGGTGTGCTATTAGTAGACTCCCATGCGGCCCAAGTTTTCTATCTGATCACGACTGGATTGAATAAGATTGATTAATTAGGACTTCTTGGTTTTTAATTATTGGGTTTAACCAGGTTTCTGTGAGGCAAACAGTATCGGGGTTAATAGTATTCAGGAGGATATCCAACATCACTCTATCCATACCTAACAATGAAGTAAAATTCAATGATAGTACGCGCAAAATTTTACTTGATTGTAGTCAACTTAAATCAGTAGAGTTCGTTAGTAGGCAATTTTTTTTCTATAGATAAGTTAGTATCAATCATTTTGTTCCTGAAAACAGCCTAGCTGATCTAAATTTAATGTCTGAACGGTTGATATTCATGGTTGCAGCAAGTTGAAACCGATACTCTACAGCTTGTTTTTCTTTTTTCTACTCAATTGTCGATAAAAACTGTTTGATAAAAGTATTTTCGGCCTTCAATTTTGAATTCGACATCATCATGATTCTGCAATTCCAAGTGTTTGAGAGTTTTACCACCAGCGGTGGCGGACGAGTTTGGGTTGAGCTAAATTTGGACGAGTTTGGGTTGACGAAAAATGTTTTTGATTTTTAACGTCAGGATTCCAAACTTTCGAGCAAATTCTTCATCTAATTTTTTGTCATGACTGATTCTCTCTAATAGGGTTACCATTGTGTTGCTTGTTTTCTCTT
This sequence comes from Convolutriloba macropyga, assembly GCF_964194025.1. Taxonomy (NCBI): domain Eukaryota; kingdom Metazoa; phylum Xenacoelomorpha; order Acoela; family Convolutidae; genus Convolutriloba; species Convolutriloba macropyga. Next base: position 20,935,554 of record NC_134481.1, read on the forward strand.
GTACTCCAAAAACTATGATTTTTTCTCGCTCTGGTTGACTAGTTAGATCAGTTTTTGCTGTTAAGTTCTCAGTTATCTTTTGATGTTCATTCTCATATTGTGAATTTTTAACCGTCAATTGGATTTTTTTCTATGCTGCTAAGCATTTCGCTTTAAAACTCAGTAATCTCTTTTTGCAAGTGGTCTCTTATTCCAGCAACGCTCTGTTGAGAATTATTTTGCAAATTTTCTACTTCATTGTTTTTGTGACCTATGAAGTTTTCTCTACAGACTACGCAGGCCCAAAAAACACCCTTTATCTTGTCCAATGCCAAGAAGTTCTCATGTGACAAATCTGTACATGCAACTTGAAACCATAAATTGCATTTAAAGCAGCTAATGCAGTAATGTTTGCAATTTATTTTGCAGGAGCCGAAAGGAAAAGTTTCAGAGGCGTTGTTTCTTGTTTTGCACCTTTCTGTTTTCCCTTTTCTGACTTCTGCATAAAAAATAGGCGTTAGAGAATGATTTTCAATTGTTTTCACAGGCGAACTGCCCCAGAAAACCTGGGGGGGCAGACTGAAACTTCACAGTTAGACCAACCCGGAAAATTGAACAAAGAATAGGTACGATCTCACCGGAGAACTGATATTAAGCACGTCGGCTAGAGCAAGTATTTCAAGAAAAATTCTCAGTTTTCAAGCTCAAAATTCCATCAACTCAGCAACTCAATCATAAGCACGTGTACAAAATGGTCTGAAAAAAATTTGGGTCGATTCTTCCGTCTTGGCCAATGGCAATTTTGGTCTGTTCGGTCTGGCGAATACCCATGTTTCGATCTGTTCGGTTTGGCCAATACCCACACTCTAAAAATGTGCAGATAAATTTGCCAAAAATTGCAGGAAAATCAATAGGGGCTAAAAAAACCAACGATCATCAATGCGCTTCTATGGAACAACAGCGAGAAATGAGGACATTGAACAAACCACTGTAAGCGCTCAGCTGAACGCCATATTTTCTTTACAGCGATTCTATGAACTGAAAAAGAATTTAGAGAAGAAAGAGAACTGTAGGCGCTCAAGAAAGCTCAATGATTTTATCACAGCGCTTCTCTGGACAATTAATAAAGGACGACAAGGTATAACAACAAATGAAAAACCTAACAATTTTAGGCTAAAAAACAGGACAAAAACCACAAACAAACAACAAAAAAATGACAAGAGAAAAAGGCTCATTAGGACACAATAGATTTGAGAAAGACAAATCAAACAAGACAAACAATCAAATCGAGACAGATTTAAAATCAATAAGGGCTAAAAAAAACCAATGATCATCAATGCGCTCCTGTGGAACAACAGAGAGAACTGTGGAAAATGGACAAACCACTGCAAGCGCTCAGCTAAACGCCGTACTTTCCTCACAGCGCTTCTATGGATTAGAAGAAGAATTTACAGAAAGAATACAACTGTACGCGCTTAAAAATTTGTTTTTTTATCAGAGCGCTTCTATGAACGAAAAACAAAGGACAATAAGGAGTGACAACAAATGAAAAACCTAACTTTTAGACAAAAAAAAGGCAAAATTGACAAACAACAATATAAATGACTAGAGAAAAGGGCTCATTAGGACACAATAGATATGAGAAAGACAAATCAAGCACGCCAAACAATCAAATCGAGACAGATTTAAAATCAATAAGTGTAAAAAAAACCAATGATCATCAATGCGCTTCTATGGAACAACAGAGAGAACTGTGGACATTGAACAAACCACTGTAAGCGCTCAGCTGAACGCCATATTTTCTTTACAGCGATTCTATGAACTAAAAAAAGAATTTAGAGAAGAAAGAGAACTGTAGGCGCTCAAGAAAGCTCAATGATTTTATCACAGCGCTTCTCTGGACAATTAATAAAGGACGACAAGGTATAACAACAAATGAAAAACCTAACAATTTTAGGCTAAAAAACAGGACAAAAACCACAAACAAACAACAAAAAAATGACGAGAGAAAAAGGCTCATTAGGACACAATAGATTTGAGAAAGACAAATCAAACAAGACAAACAATCAAATCGAGACAGATTTAAAATCAATAAGGGCTAAAAAAAACCAATGATCATCAATGCGCTCCTATGGAACAACAGAGAGAACTGTGGAAAATGGACAAACCACTGTAAGCGCTCAGCTAAACGCCGTATTTTCCTCACAGCGCTTCTATGGATTAGAAGAAGAATTTACAGAAAGAATACAACTGTACGCGCTTAAAAATTTGTTTTTTTTTATCAGAGCGCTTCTATGAACGAAAAACAAAGGACAACAAGGAGTGACAACAAATGAAAAACCTAACTTTTAGACAAAAAGACAAGACAAAATTGACAAACAACAATATAAATGACTAGAGAAAAGGGCTCATTAGGACACAATAGATATGAGAAAGACAAATCAAGCACGCCAAACAATCAAATCGAGACAGATTTAAAATCAATAAGTGTAAAAAAAACCAATGATCATCAATGCGCTTCTATGGAACAACAGAGAGAACTGTGGACAAGGAACGAACCACTGTAAGCGGTCAGCAAAACGCCATATTTTCTCCACTGCTCTTCTTTTGATTCGAAAAAGAATTTAGAGAAAGAATACAATTGTACGTGCTCAAAAATCGGTTTTTAGCAGCGCTTCTATGAACGAACAACAGAGGACAACAAGGAGTAACAACAAAAGAAAAACCTGACTTTTAGACAAAAAGACAAGACAAAATTGACAAACAACAATAAAAATGACACGAGAAAAAGGCTCATTAGGACACAATAGATCTGAGAGACAAATCAAGCAAGCCGAACAATCAAATCGAGACGAATTGAAATCAATAAAGGCTAAAAAGAACCAATGATAATATTGCGCTCCTGTGGAACAACAGAAAGACCTGAGGACAATGAACGAACCACTGTAAGCGCTCAGAAAAACGCCATATTTTCTTTACAGCGCTTCTATGGATTAGAAAAAGAGTTTAGAGAAGAAACAGAACTTTACGCGCAAAAAAAATCTCCGATGTTTTTTACCACAGCGCTTCTATGGAAAAACAACAAAGGACCGCAAGGAATAACAACAAAGAAAAACCTTACTATTTTAGGCTAAAAGACAAAAGACGAAATTGACAAACAAACAACAATAAAAAACGACAAAAAGAAAAAGCTCAGGATTATTGGGACACAATAGATGTAAGAATCACAAATCCAGCAAGCCCAATAATCAACTGGAGACAAGTTTAAATTCGAACTGGGCTATGAAAAAACAATGATGGCAACAATATACTCCTATGGAACAACAGAAAGAACTGAGTAAAAGGAACAAATCACTGAGCGCTCAAAAAACAAATGTTCATCAGAGCGCTACAATAGGGTAAAACGATTTAAAAAACAAGCACAACTGCAGGCGCACATAAAACTCCATATTTTGATTACAAGGCTTCTATGGAACAACAATGTACAAGAAAAACAACAGTAGGAGTTCCGAAAAACACAATAATTTCTTCAAGGAGCATCCATGAAAAAACAACAACTGACGACAAACGAAAACAACAAATTACAGAAATAATCATTTTGTGCAAAAAGAAGAAAACACAAAAGCGAAAAACAATACATCAAAACTACAAGAAAAGCAGCGACAAAGAGAGAAGGCTAAAGATCATAAAGACAATAAATGTGACAAATACAGCTCAAACAACCTGAACACGCAACTTGGACCAGGACGAAACAGAAATATCTCTCAGAACAACTAATGATCTCATCGATGCGCTCCTAAAGAAGGACAGAAAGAACTGAAAAAAGAATAAAAGTCGACAAACAGGCCAACAAAAAAGATGAAGAAGAAGCTAAAGATCAAGAAGACCTAATAGGTCTCTGTGACAAAGACAAATTAAGTGATCTGAACAATCAATCTTTAAAATTCACTGTAAGCGCTACGAAAAACTCATTGCAGCTCTTCCAAAGAACATTGAAAAAAAGAAAACAGCAAAGGAGAACAAGAAGCAAATAACTTCAAACACTCAAAAGACTCTAAATTACGCGATATATTTAAATGCACTTCTATGGAACAACAAAAACAAGGACAAAAATAAGACAACGAAAAACAAGATAATAGTGTCTTGAATTCAATCAACGTTTTTTATTTGAGGATTTGAGCAAACCAGAACCCACTCAAATATCTGAGAGCTCGTACCTCGTCTCACCCCTAAACTGACATGAAAAAGTAGGAAAATGAAGTAAATTAAATGATAAATAAAATTTGCATGAGAAAGTGGTCCCCAGCTTTTAAAGCAAATAAAATCATCAATATGAAGTAATATGAACAAATAAAAAGTTTTGAGAAGAGCCAATTGTCAAATTGTTGTAGGATTTAACATTCAGCCAAAAGTGGTTATAACCAAAATGAAATCCCAATTCGCAACAAAGCGGTATGTTGTAGAGCAAAACACCGTTTGAAATGACAAAATTTTGAGCTATGAAACAAAATAATGGCTTAAGAAACTGAAAGTCCTACAACTAATGAACACACATATGCTACCATAATCAAATAGGGTTCATTTTGATAACGAATATTCTATATTTAGCACATCTATTGAACCAAGCAAATAGAGTAATGAAAATGAAGTTAAATGAATGTGAATAATAAATGCGGTATGGTTAAAGGAACAAAGCGGCTCATGGAGAAGACAATGCTAATAAAGATTGAGGATAGTTAATTTGGTTGCAGGAATAAAGGAACTTAACCAATAACGGATACGCTGAAAAGCAAAACACCCATTGACAACAAACAGTATGCTGTAGAGCAAAACATTGTTTGCAATGATTAATCTAATTAAAAGACCATGCTGCGCAGCAAGACGGCCCGGATATTAATATTCCTGCAACTCAAAAAACCCAGGGGTGACCAATATCATTTTAAAAAATTTTATAAATTTTTACCAATTAAATGTAGCAAAGAACCAAAGAATAAATTCAAAACTGAGTCGTAAAATATTTTTGAATACGTTAGGGTTCTTTATGAGATAAGCATTGGACAGGTAGTAATGTTAGTAAAGCCGGTTAAGGTAAATGACAATCAAAGCAATTACTTAGTAACTTGAAAGGAGGAAATCAGTATGCAGATGACAAAAATGCAGATGACGATTATTTTAAAACGGTGAGCTGCGCATGGATAACAAGTAACACAAAGATAATGCGATCTGGTTAGTACGCAACGATGAAGTGATCTGTGACATGGTAAATAAAACAGACAAAAAGGCATTTGCAGTGGAATATTTAAATGCAATCAAGCAAATAAAAATAATTAAACTTAATTCAGTAAGATCTTACTTGCTTTGATTTATCAATCAAAGCAAGGGAGAGTTATTATGAAAAAAAGATAAAAGCGAATCAGGAAATCTACTTCTAGGATGTAAACAGGAATATAAAAGAAGAATGTAAAAAAGAATGTAAACAAAGATTAGGGTGAGACAGTTTAAAACAAACGCGAGAGAACAGACTGTAAACATTTGTTATCGGAGCCAGCTATGAGATGGGCAGACCACTATTTTTAAAATGGATAAAAAGATCCAATTATTATGATTTGTTAAGCAACAGTACAAAAGCAAATGATAAGAGAGATTTTTAGCTGAAGATTTGTCAAGAGAGAATATAAGCTGAAGATTTGATAAGAAGCTTTTTTTAAAAAAAACATAATAACTCAAGTGCTAATTTTAGCAAAACAGTATTATTGTTAGCAGTAAATAAAATGAGCAACACACAAGTAAAGAGAACGCAACGCGAGACCATAATCAATATCAATTAAAGACATGAAAAATTAAATGTCTAAGCTAAGAGACATAATAAATTTATACTAAATTAAAGTGAAGATTTTTTTTATGTTGTTTTTTAAAATTTTCCAAATCAAATTATTAATTTCTAATTAGTGAACACACTATAAACATCCGATTTTGAAGCTCATTATGACACAGGCAAACACTACTTTCTAAAGCAGATAAGGAAATCCGATTACTAAGAGTTGTTTAGCAACAGCACAAAAGCAAATGACTGAAAAAATTAATTTCTGAAGACTTCTTCAGAGGCCCTGTTTAGAGTGTAAGCGTATAAATACAAGCGCTACAGTTAGAGAAACAGCATATCATTTTTTTGTCAATTTTTGATACAAAGTTTTAATACAATTAATAATGCAAAACATTATAAACATCTGTTATTGAGGCACAATATGACACAAGCAAACATTAGTTGCTAACGCAGATAGGCAAGCCCGATTACTAAGAGCTGTTTAGCAATAGCAAAAAAGCAAATCATTGATGACATGCATAAATTAAGCTAAATACAACATACTTTTTCTTTTTTTAAAGAAAATTAATAATCTATAAACAGAGAACGAATTGAAAATATCTGCTATAAAGGCACATTATCAGAAAAGTAGACACCAGTTTCCAAAAATATAAAATCTGATTAATAGGAGTTGTTCAACAACAGCGAAAAAGCAAATGATCGGAGAGAATAATAGTGGAAGACTAGTTGAGAAGATCCGTTTCAATTAAATAAAAGCATGCTAACTCAAGCGCTAAATTTATTGAAGAAACAGTATGAGAAGTTTTTCGGACGTTTTCATTTGACGAAACGATTTAGAAAATGCGAAATGGATCATTAGGATTAATGCTGTAGTCAAAAACACATGCCGTGCGAATGATGTGATCACAACACTTACACAGCACTTCAGCGAACAGAGCAAAATATTTTTTTAATCAAAATGATAGATTGCAGAGTCTCGCCTAAAGTGACTCATCGAGACCCTGGATGAAGTTGAATGATATTCATTCGGAAATTTAGATCTCAGCATATAATTAAACTTGACTAATTTAGCACCATTATCCTTTTTCAAATGGTCACCCATGCGGAAAAACTGCAAAAAGAACCCAACTTGCTGTGGTCTTTTAGCGGGAAAATACGGTAGGAAGTGTTTTTAAGTTTTTTACCATTTCATCTTCCGCAGTGGAATATAGATCATTACCACCTAAGCCAATTATTATGAAACGAAAATGAGCAATTTTATGGAGTATTTCTCTAAGGTGAGATAACTAGCACCTCCTTTTACATGAAGCTTAAAGATATGCGCGTACGGTTTCAAAATTTCATAATGACTGCAGCTTTTGAAACAATCGAGCATATTTGAGTCACCAATGAAACAAAGTTTCTGGATAAGCTCCATTCCATTGTAAACTTGTTGCGCAAGACGTATACTGTAGTCTAAAGTCGTTTCGTCTGTTCTCATGATACCACATCTGAAGTCCTGGTCCATTCCTCAAAACAAACAAAAAAAGTCATTAAAAAGTAGCAAAAAAGCAAGAGCTGAAAAATTTCAAAAATCCATCCCAAAAATGCCAAAAAAATCAATCGCATAAAAAACAAAAAAAGGAGCACAAAAGAAGAGCAAAAACTTTTATTTGAAAAGAGCGAAAAAGAACAAAAAAGTGTAAGGGACAAAAAAAACAATCAAAGATTTGACCAAAAACATACCACGTAATTAACGTTTTAGTCAGACAACATTGAGTCGAACAATTCTGCAAAATTATTGAAACCCAGTTTATGACGCAAACAATTATTCATAAAAGGACATCCAAGGACAAAACAAGAGTGTCGAGAAAGTGAATGAAAATCGATGAGGTCGAGGTAAGGAAAAACGGTTTTACCGGGCAAATTTCGTTTGCTAATAGTACAGGATCTTGAACTTGAGTCAAAATCTTTGACAACAATCCGCTCACATATGAAATAAACTTGACTTCGATTGACAACAAAAAAGCTGACCAACTCTAATATAGGCATGCTATCAGATGATACCGAACTTATTAGGACATCATTCGTACTATAGCCTGTCCCCCTTGTCACAGCATGTTTGGAAATCGTCGCAACCAAAAAATATTTTGTAATCAAAATCAGAGTCAAAAACAGTTGAAAGATGTTTTACTGAAGAGCCTGGAAAATCATGTTTTTGAAAGGTGGTGAATGACAGCAATCACTAAACTGGCAGCATATATTTTTAATATTACATATATTATGGGGCAATCTTTTGAAAAATTGATGTTTTCTCTCATAACGAAGCACACTCTGATAAATAAAAGGTCCGGAAGCGCGTAAAACTTTTGGGTAGTGTATGAGGCGATGTTGTTTGAAGACTACACTTGAATCAGGAAACAGCTCCACGAACAACGATAAGTGTTCATCTAAAACAGAAAAGTGTTCGAAAGGTGAGCAAGGTAAAACAAAAAATCAGGGAGAGGAAAAAAAATCAACGGATAAGAACAGCAAGAATGCTGTAGTCTGCTTCGCTGAAAGATGGGCTCAGAACGTACGCAACCAAGTCGAAGTATTCAATAAAAAAATCCACATGTCATTTTCACATGGTACGAGGTCGTGGACAAGCAAAAGCAAGAGGCGGTAAAGTGTAAACATCTGGTCGTATTTTTCTTTCTGAATTTTTGCTGCTTTCTCTTTGATAATAAAAAAATATCAAAAAGCAAAAAAAATCTCAAATAAAGATTACCAAACAATATTTAAAAGAAAACAATTAACCTCTCTTCGGTAAACTCCGATGGTTTACCGTCCATGTCGCGGCTAGAGTGGAAATTGTTTAATCGTTCATTTAATTCCTCTAATGGGAAGAAACCGGAAAAAAAATTAGGTTGTGTAAAACAATCTTAACGGTTTGCATTAGGCCACCCTGGAAAATATCATGGGGCAAATCGGCCGTAAAATTTTTTAGGGGTCAAAAAAACTTGTTTCTAGACTGCATAATTTTTTTACCCCCAAAACTTTTACAGCAACATCATTTCGGCATGACTCAGGTGTTTTTAGTTTTGCAACATTCTCTTCGAAAACCGAGGCGAAATCAGACTGCGTTGTTGTACGTTTTTCGCAACACGAACCCTTAGAAAAGCTTTCGACAAATCCGAAAACAGCTTGATAGGTAAGATTATCAGCAACAAAGTTCATGTTTTTTCCAATTCCAATAAGCTTCAGTTCATGTCCAGCGTTTGTATTTACGCTAATACCTGTCTCCAACTTTGTCAGGTCAATCCTTATTTTACTAAGCACGTTTTTAAAACGGAAAACCTTTACATCAAGGTAGGTTACCAAAGCAACTACAAAGGTGAATTTCATATCAGACCAAAATCCAGGGTGGTAACTTTTTCAAATTCCAGTAAAAGGAAACAATTTTAGGAATAGTAGTTTTCGATCCATTGGAGTTCACGGGCTCAATTCAATTTCATCGAAGTACAGCTGCAAAGATTTACGGAAAACTATTTCACCATCGTTACCGCTGGCAAACGTATCAACATCTGATATTGCTATGCTATTTGTTTCCAGTTTACCTTTTGTTAGCCTACCATCAAAAAGGGTGTCAGACTTACTGAGAGTGTGTGGAAACTGGTTTTAAGCTAAAAAACGTTGAAAAACGTGTTAACTAGAACAACATTTTTAACACCTCTGTTTTTGAAATGAACTGACCGCAACGTTCAACTTTTTTTTGAGCTAGGAACGCCTTTAACATTTTAAAATTCGACTTGTGTATCAAAAAAAGATCCTCAGGACTAACAAAACATGACTCCTGCAATTGACTTTTTGGCGATTCTTCAACAGAACACGACTCAAGCAATTTAATAAAAGTTTTGTTCTGTGAAACCTCTGGAACTTCAATTTTTTTAAAGAGCGATAAATTAACAGTCTCAATAAGATCATTAGTGATATTTTCAGCAGCAGATGCAAAAACGAAGCATTGCTTCCACGTTGACGTTGAATTTCCTAAACTATGCAAAAGATTATCTGTAGACGAAGACTTGAAATTTAACCTTTTGAGCCTAGAGTCAAAGTCATTGACACCTAAACTAGAAATTTTTTCGATCGGATCATCGTCTTCTAATTCATGGTCTTACATTTGTCCGCCTAACACTTCCTATTCCTTTTCACTTGCGACAGGTTGTGTGCGCTTAAGATTATTTCCCACATGTCTGCGGAGTCGAAATAAGCTACTGAACTCCCTCGAACAAAAACAGCAAAAAAGAGTAGAGGAAGATCCATGGGCATTACTTACATGCAAATGATAATTTGAAAGCGTTAAGCTATCATATTTACATGCAAGTTGCTTACAAGTAAAAATTTCTAATTGCTTAAGCGAATAAAAAACCTATCATGCGGCCAGTTGTAAATAGTCACCGTTTTAGAAACGTTCTCAGTTGGTAACAACATTGGCAGCGACGGAGAACAAAAAGAAGAGTCCGGAACAGTTGTTTCGTCAGAAACAGGAGTGTTTACAATAGATTTTACAGTAACTTTTGTTCCTTTTTTTAATTTAAAACGTAGATTTACATCTCACAGGCTCCGCGACAGGATCTAATTAAAAACCGTCTGTTGAACCAACAGCTGAGTCTTCAGACATTTCTAAAGCCAATTTGCTGCGCCTCTCTATAGAGAGTTTATAGATGTGTTCGCACATGTGAGATGCAAACCTTGTGAAACGTGCAAAGTCTCGAGTACAAAGCGAACAAACAAACACCGCTTCTAGTTTATGATTCTTATTTAAGTGGGGGGTGAACGAATTGGAATCTAACAGAAGAGAACCTGTCTGAAAAAACTCGCAAAATACATCAAATAGTTTATTGTCACATGAAAAGGGGATCTCCTTTTGAGTTTTGATGCGGTGCAATAACATAGTTTTGCCTACTGTTTTATCCATATCTTCACCGTGATCACCTTCCGTTTCTGCTGGAAAACCTGAAACATGGGAAACGTGGGTTTCAATTGTAATAGCGTTTGTCATGTTATTATTTTCAACCAAGACATTATCAACAATTTCTTAACCATTAATCTCCTCCGTATTATAAAATTCAACATTTCAGTATGCATTCATCTGAACATTTTCAAACACTTGATTTTCAGAGTTATCCGAAACCCTCGAAACATTCACAACTTTTGATAATCCACTTCTTTGCTACTGCACAAAATTGCTTGGTCTATGTTAACCTGTCTGGATACTTGATGACTTACATGAGGGCATAAGCAGTACTGATTATTCTCACCAAAAAACCTTTTCCATAAAAAGTTGTTAACTCACCCCCCGTCTCAATAGGACTGCATACTGTTAGAAAAACTTCACCCTTTATTCCTTTAATCTGCTTGTGTTTGACCTGCAAGATGGATTCACGAAAAATAGCGGACCTTGAAGTGAACAAGAAACTTTATTGATGTTGGCTACTGAGAAGATCAATTTGAAATCTATGTTTTCAGACCATGCTGATTTGGACGAGCAACGAATTTTTTCATCATTACTTATTGCTCTGTGACTTCTGGCCCCACCACCGTCCACATACTTTGCTAACAAAACCCAGTCAATACTCGCAACTTCGTAGTACTCTTGAAACATGTGCCCAATTCCTGGGAAATTTGCCATTTCAGATCTGAAGAAGAGGTTCATGAGGACCCTGTGAGTCGGAGTTAAGGCTATAAAAATTGACATCTTCCTCAAGTACCAAAAATTTTGTGTTAATCTTAAAAAAAATGAGAAACCAGAACAATACAAAGCTCCATGGAAGCAGTTTTAGTAGCAACAGTAGATGCTTTCGAAACAGCCCAATCCAACGTTTTTAAGTTAGAGGTGGGCAATCATTTAGTTTTCTTTGTTAACTTCAATATTATTCAATTGACGTACAAATGTGTCAACTTGAGTTGGTACGGTTCCGCTCATAATTTTTAAGAGACCCATTTGAATATAGGACCAAACAAAACTCGTGACTTCAGGATTTTAAATTCAGCAAAAAGAACAGTCGGAAGGCGATGTCAACAGCTTCAAAGACATTTGAGACCTTGAGCACATATTTTGGTCCAACGACAAACAGCTGAACAGATTTTTTTTTGAAAATAGAAAAATCGATGAACGTTTGTTTTGAACATACCTGCGAATTGGAACAGAGTTTTGTGCCCAATGTATGCGAATCAGCATCAAGATTACCGGTGTCTTAAATATTGAACCTACGCACTAAAATTAGAAGCCAAAACACTTGCATTGCAAAAACTAACCGATATTTCAACGATGTACGCATTACGAGCGTTTGTTATGAGCTCCTCAACCGTGAATCGCTTCTCTTTACCAACCAATTGTTTAAACGGAAGAAGTAACGGCAGAGCCAGGAGCGCAAACAAGGGATCGCTAACTAAACAAGGTGAAAATTGAACGTTAGAAGCCTACAGCAAAATAAAATGACTTATATTAAACATTACAGTTCTGAGCCTTTAGAGAAGTCAGTTTGTCCATGCTTTCCCTTGGCGGCGCCTTGTCTGCAGGAAGAATCAATTAGAAAAGTTTTTCTCGCTGAGAGAGGGCACCCATAACCGGAACTCAGATTTGACCTAAATTCATATTACAAATTAGAAAATAATATTTTGTAGGAGAGGCGAACCATCAGAAAAACAAACTTACCTCTTCAAAGCACCGAAACTTAAATCCGATTGTAAACAAATAAAGGTCGTAATCAACCACGCCCTTTGCTTGCAACAAGGACTTTCTGTTCGCAAACGTCTCCTCACGCTTTTGTGGACAGTCCTTAGAAAATTTAACTTAACTATTTCTATGGGCTCCTCGTTTACATCAGCGGCTTTTCTTATTCGTTTTTGCGGGGGTGTTCCTGCGAGCGAAGCAAAAAAATAGAATACTCGACCGTTCTGAATATTTAAAAAAAAGAAAAAACAGGAACCTCCATTCTCAGAAATATCATTTTGCCCTTCGCTCTAAGGGTTTTTAGATGCTCTTCAAGCGCACCCAATTGCAGATGGACACGACGGACACCATTTTCGTACGTCGCATAGCACGGTTTGAAGAACACGAACTAAACACAAATACTATTTGAAGAAAGTAACCAAAAACAAAATACAATACCGAACACAAACTAACCGCACCATTCGAGGAATCAATTGACTTCAACTCAGGTTACCTTCCGACGGCAAGGTTGGCGTATATTATTTTAATTTTGTTTATAGGGGTTAGTGCTTGAACTGTAGGCTGCCTCTAAAAACATTTCATTTTCAGTACTAGATCTTAAGTTTTCTTTTCGATTCAAGTTACTACGTTTAGATTGAGGATATCAGTTAAAAAGAAGAGGATGACAGCTACCTTGACCATTTCTGCAACCAGCAAGCGATTAAATTTACGGAGACCAGCAGCTGATTTGAGATCCTGAGTCTCAGTCAACCTCTTGAGTTCATTAGCCGTCAGTACAAAAAGAACGGAATTTTTCATTGCTAGTTGAAGATGGCGTCTCTACATGCAATGGACTTGGAGTCTCCGCGATTACACTTGGCATACGTGACAGGTCGCCTCTTTGCTTTATCAGATCCTTGATCTCATTTATGGCTGAATTGGCTGGACCCATACCAGTCATATTCTCCTTGCTGAGCTTTTGAAACGGTCGAATCGTTAAACGTGACTCCTTCAGTAATTCAACCAGTTTTCTCTTTTGCACCTGTTCTAGGTCCATACAATCAAGAATATCGAAGAGTCATTTTTGAAAATTTTGAAAATTTGATTAAGTGTAGGGGCTACATGGGGAAAGATAAGCCAAAGACATTGCAGAGAACTGCGTTTAAACCAAAACCTTAATCTTGAAGACCTTAACCTCAATTTTGAAGAAAGAACGACATGCATTGGAGCAAAACGCCGAAACTTCATGAAGAATTACGAAATAACATGCTGTAAACCATAACGTCATTGAATTGCTTAAATTTAAAAAACAAACTCTTAGCACTCTGTACATCAATAAAGATTGGAATACTGTAGAGCAAAACGTCAATCTTCCTTAGAAAACAAAAATTGACATGCTGTAGAACGAAACGCCAGTTTTGTTAATCTTGATGGAGCGCGGAATCATATCCTGAATGATTGTTAGCGTTCGCTTAAAAAATTTTGAAACCAGCGTGTTGTAGAGCAAAACGCCGTTTCCAAATAATATTTCTGAACAATTAAGTCAAAAAAGCAACAAATTGATGAATTGCAGGTTGGAAAGATTGACATGCTCTAGAGCAAAACGCAAATCACCCATAAGAAAACAAAAACTGATATGCTGTAGAGCCAAACACCAATCACCCATAAGAAAACAAAAAATGACATGGTGTAGAGCAAAACACCGTTTGATTTCCAAAAACCATTTTCCAAAAAATTAGGCTGAGAAAATAATTATGTTGCAAAGTTGCAAGTCGGGAAGACTAACATGCTGTAGAACAAAACGCTAATAACCCTTAGAAAACAAAAACTGACATGCTGTAGAGCAGAACGCCAGTTTTGTTAATCTTGATAAAGCGAGGAAACTTATCCTGAATGATCGTTACCGTTCTCCTAAAGGTTTGATCGAAACCAACAAGCTGTAGAGCAAAGCGCAGTTTCACTTCAAAATACTGTTACAAAACATTAAGTCGAAAAAATTTTAAGCTGAAAAGCTGCAAGTTGGGAACATTGACATGCTGTGGAGCAAAACGCCAATTATCCTAAGAAAACAAAACCTGACATGCTGTACAACGAAACGCCAGTTTTGTTAATCTTGATGGAGCGAGGAAACATCCTGAATGGTCGACACTGTTCTCCTAAAAACTAGATTGAAACGAGCATGCTGTAGAGCAAAACGCCGTTTCACTTCCAAATACTATTACAAAAAATTAAAGTGGAGGAAAATTTAAGTTGAAAAGCTGCAACTTGGGAACATTGACTTGCTGTAGAGCAGAACGCCAATTATTCTAAGAAAACAAGACCTGACATGCTGTAGAGCGAAACACCAGTTTTGTTAATCTTGATAGAGCGAGGAAACATATCCTGAAAGAACGTTACCGTTCTCCTAAAAATTTAATTGAGAAGAGCATGCTGTAGCGCAAAACGCCGTTTCACTTCCAAATTCCATTACAAAAAATTAAAGTGGAGGAAAATTTACGTCGAAAAGTTTCATGTTGCAAAGGTTGACATGCTGTAGAGCAAAACGCCAATCCTTTTATGGAAACAAAAACTTGAGATGCTCTTCAGCAAAACGCCACTTGTTTCTAAATCTTAATGGAACGAGAAATTATTCCGAAATATAATTGTGGTTCTTCAAAAAAACGCAATCTGTAGAGCAAAACGCCAATAGTCATACCGCAGAGTAAGCAAAGCACTGAGTCCCTGCCAAAACATTACCCTGAGACAATCTCAAAATTGGACAAGGAACTGCATGCTGTAGAGCAACACGCCATCCCTTTTTGAACAGAAAAGCACTAACATACCGTAAATATTTCTAAACCAATAGCTTAAGCCTATTTAAACTTATAATTCTCAACCTCTGCTTGCAGAAAACCAAAAAAGACAAAACTAAGTATTTTTACGAAAAAATGATAGAGTGAATCTAGGAATCTTTGCACAAAAATACGGAATTCTTTAGATCTGAAGCATTATTGCAATCAAAGACCTACAGAACACAATTTTTTATGAAGGATTGCAGCATCTGAAATCCGGACAACGAAAGGAACAAGAGCACGTAATTTGGCAACATTCTTTGCACACAAAACCAAAATTTATCAATTGAACATCCCTCAAGCAATTGATACAGGGCACTGACGTTATAGTCAGCTTTGACTTCTTTATTAACAGACCAACGTTAGCAAACTTCTTAATAAATGTGAGACACCACTCGTAACCGGCAAGTTTTTGCAATTTCCACGATGCTGGAATCTGAACCCTAAAATTTTTAGAAATCAAAAACAAATGTTTTACGTTCTCCTAAGCACATGTTATCGTTCTCCTAAATGTTTGATCGAAACTAGCAAGCTGTAGAGCAAAGCGCATTTTCACTTCCAAATACTATTCTAGGTCAAAAAATTTAGGTCAAAAAAATTTCAAGCTGAAAAACTGTAAGTTGGGAAAATTGACATGCTGTAGAGCAAAACGCCAATTACCCTAAGAAAACAAAAATTGATATGCTGTAGAGCAAAACGCCAGTTTCGTTAATCTTGATAGAGCGAGGAAAATTATCCTGATTGATCGTTATCGTTCTCCTAAAAGTTTGATCGAAACTAGCAAGCTGTAGTGCAAAGCGCAGTTTCACTTCCAAAAACTATTACAAAAAATTTTAAGGGTCAAAAAAATTTTAAGCTGAAAAGCTGCAACTTGGGAACATTGACTTGCTGTAGAGCAAAACGCCAATTTCCCTAAGAAAACAAAAATTGACATGCTGTACAGCGAAATGCAAGTTTTGTTATCTTGATGGAGCATGGAAACATCCTGAATGATTGTTACCGTTCTCCTAAAAATTTGATTGAAACGAGCATGCTGTAGAGCAAAACACCGTTTCACTTCCAAATACTGTTACAAAAATTAAAGTGAAGGAAAATTTAAGTTGAAAGTTGCATGATGAAAAATTGATATGCTGAAGAGCAAAACGCCAATCACCCTAAAAAACTGACATGCTGTAGAAAAAAATTTAAGTCGAAAAATTTCATGTTGCAAAGATTGACATGCTGTAGAGCAAAACGCCAATCATTTTTTCAAAACAAAAACTTGACTTGCTCTACAGCAAAACGCCACTTGTTTCTGAATCTTAATGGAACGAGAAATTATTGTGAAACATTATCGTGGTTCTCCAAAAAAACGCATTCTGTGGAGCAAAACGCCAATTTTCATACCGCAGATCAAGCAAAGCACTGAATTGAGTCCCAGTCAAAACCTTATCCTGAGACAATTTCAAAATTGGACAAGGAATGGCATGCGGTAGAGCAAAACGCCGTTTCATTTCCAAATACTATTACAAAAAATTAAAGTGGAGAAAAATTTAAGTTGAAAGTTGCATGTTGAAAAGATTGATATGCTAAAGAGCAAAACGCCAATCACCCTTAAAAAAACTGACATGCTGTAGAGCGAAATGCCAGTTTTGTTAATCTTGATAGAGCGAGGAGACATATCCTGACTGATGGTTACAATTTTTCTAAAAATTTGATCGAAACTAGCATGCTGTCGAGCAAAACGCCGTTTCATTCCCAAATACTATTACAATAAAGTTGGGTCGAAAAAAATTTAAGTCGAAAAATTTCATGTTGCAAAGATTGACATGCTGTAGAGCAAAACGCCAATCATTTTTTGAAAACAAAAACTTGAGATGCTCTTCAGCAAAACGCCACTTGTTTCTAAATCTTAATGGAACGAGAAATTATTCTGAAATATAATTGTGGTTCTCCAAAAAAACGCAATCTGTAGAGCAAAACGCCAATAGTCATGCCGCAGAGTAAGCAAAGCACTGATTCCCTGCCAAAACATTACCCTGAGACAATCTCAAAATTGGACAAGGAACTGCATGCTGTAGAGCAACACGCCATCCCTTTTTGAACAGAAAAGCACTAACATACCGTAAAAATTTTTAAACCAAATGCTTAAGCCTATTTAAACGTATCATTCTCATGCTCTGCTTGTAGAAAACCAAACAAGAGAAAACTGAGTGTTTTTACGAAACAATGATTGAGTATATCTAGGAATTTGAGAAAAATAGCAACCTCATTCAGACGAAAAAAGCACCATGGTGAAAGGGCTTCTGAGGTCTCAGATTTCTTAAGCACCCGTTTCAAACTATGTACAAAGCATTTGAAGACATTATCGACACTCAGAAACCATTTTATGTTTCTCCAGATGGTCGAGAAAAAGGACACCAACAGCCTCTCAGAAACAGAAGCAAATCGCACACAAAATTCTCTATTTTTTTTCAAACCAATTTCCAGTTCAAGAGTTTTCTAGCGTTTTCACATTCAACAGCATTTGCATGACCAAACCATGCTACGAATCAAGAAAAAATGTGCTATGTCTTGGAATATCGACTACAATAATCTTTGAAACAAATTTCAGTTACAGGAAATTTGCGTAGATGGACATCATTTGTCATCTTTCAAAGGTATTGATTGCCTTGTTTGATCTTATTTTGTTCAAAAGGTATCTACAGCCTGTTATATGGGGGTTTTAGGCGCTATGGGGCCAGAAAAACAACAAGGATAGAAGAATTTTTATGAAATAAATAGCGAACTTGAGAAAAATGACAACCTCATTCAGACGAAAAAAGGACTAAGATGAAACAGCTTCTGAGACCTCAGATTTTTTGTGCGCCCGTTTCCAAATGTGTACAAAGCATTTGGAAACACTATCGACTCTTAGAAACCATTTTTTGGTTCTCCAGATGGTCGATAAAAAGGACCCCAACAATTTCTCAGAAACAGAAGCAAGTTGGACACAAAAATCTCCATTTTTCCAACTAATTTCCAGTTCAAGAGTTTTCTAGCGTTTTTCACAAATGTTCACGTTTGCTTGACCAAGCAATTACTATGAATCAAGGAAAAAAGTGCTGTTTCTAAGAATATCGACTACTATAAAATTTGAAACAAATTTCAGTTATAGGAAATTTGCTCAGATTGACACCATTGGCCATCTTTCAGACATATTCATCGCCCTTTTTTGCGTCATATTCTGTTAAAAAAGCATCTACAGCCTGTTATATGAGGGTTTGTGGCGCTATGCGGCCAGAGAAATTACAAAGATAGAAGAATTTTGACGAAATAAATAGCGAACGTGGAAAGAATGGCAAACTCATTCAGACGGAAATAGCACCAAGATGAAAGGGCTTCTGAGACAGCAGATTTTTTATGCAACCGTTTCCAAGTGTGTACAAAGCATTTGGAAACAATATCGACCCTGAGAAACCTTGCTATGGTTCTCCAGATGGTCGAGAAAAAGGACACCAACAGCCTCTCAGAAACAGAAGCAAATCGCACACAAAATTCTCTATTTTTTTTTCAAACCAATTTCCAGTTCAAGAGTTTTCTAGCGTTTTCACATTCAACAGCATTTGCATGACCAAACCATGCTACGAATCAAGAAAAAATGTGCTATGTCTTGGAATATCGACTACAATAATCTTTGAAACAAATTTCAGATACAGGAAATTTGCGTAGATGTACATCATTTGTCATCTTTCAAAGCTATTGATTGCCTTGTTTGATCTTATTTTGTTCAAAAGGTATCTACAGCTTGTTATATGGGGGTTTTAGGCGCTATGGGGCCAGAAAAACAACAAGCATAGAAGAATTTTTATGAAATAAATAGCGAACTTGAGAAAAATGGCAACCTCATTCAGACGAAAAAAGGACTAAGATGAAACAGCTTCTGAGACCTCAGATTTTTTGTGCGCCCGTTTCCAAATGTGTAAAAAGCATTTGGAAACACTATCGACTCTTAGAAACCATTTTTTGGTTCTCCAGATGGTCGATAAAAAGGACCCCAACAACTTCTCAGAAACAGAAGCAAGTTGGACACAAAAATCTCCATTTTTCCAACTAATTTCCAGTTCAAGAGTTTTCTAGCGTTTTTCACAAATATTCACGTTTGCCTGAACAAGCAATTACTATGAATCAAGGAAAAAAGTGCTGTTTCTAAGAATATCGACTACTATAAAATTTGAAACAAATTTCAGTTATAGGAAATTTGCTCAGATTGACACCATTGGCCATCTTTCAGGCATATTCATTGCCCTTTTTTGCGTCATATTCTGTTAAAAAAGCATCTAGAGCCTGTTATATGAGGGTTTGTGGCACTATGCGGCCAGAGAAATTACAAAGATAGAAGAATTTTGACGAAATAAATAGCGAACGTGGAAAGAATGGCAAAATCATTCAGACGGAAATAGCACCAAGATGAAAGGGCTTCTGAGACCGCAGATTTTTTATGCAACCGTTTCCAAGTGTGTACAAAGCATTTGGAAACAATATCGACCCTGAGAAACCTTGCTATGGTTCTCCAGATGGTCGAGAAAAAGGACACCAACAGCCTCTCAGAAACAGAAGCAAATCGCACACAAAATTCTCTATTTTTTTTCAAACCAATTTCCAGTTCAAGAGTTTTCTAGCGTTTTCACATTCAACAGCATTTGCATGACCAAACCATGCTACGAATCAAGAAAAAATGTGCTATGTCTTGGAATATCGACTACAATAATCTTTGAAACAAATTTCAGATACAGGAAATTTGCGTAGATGTACATCATTTGTCATCTTTCAAAGCTATTGATTGCCTTGTTCGATCTTATTTTGTTCAAAAGGTATCTACAGCTTGTTATATGGGGGTTTTAGGCGCTATGGGGCCAGAAAAACAACAAGCATAGAAGAATTTTTATGAAATAAATAGCGAACTTGAGAAAAATGGCAACCTCATTCAGACGAAAAAAGGACTAAGATGAAACAGCTTCTGAGACCTCAGATTTTTTGTGCGCCCGTTTCCAAATGTGTAAAAAGCATTTGGAAACACTATCGACTCTTAGAAACCATTTTTTGGTTCTCCAGATGGTCGATAAAAAGGACCCCAACAACTTCTCAGAAACAGAAGCAAGTTGGACACAAAAATCTCCATTTTTCCAACTAATTTCCAGTTCAAGAGTTTTCTAGCGTTTTTCACAAATATTCACGTTTGCCTGAACAAGCAATTACTATGAATCAAGGAAAAAAGTGCTGTTTCTAAGAATATCGACTACTATAAAATTTGAAACAAATTTCAGTTATAGGAAATTTGCTCAGATTGACACCATTGGCCATCTTTCAGACATATTCATTGCCCTTTTTTGCGTCATATTCTGTTAAAAAAGCATCTAGAGCCTGTTATATGAGGGTTTGTGGCACTATGCGGCCAGAGAAATTACAAAGATAGAAGAATTTTGACGAAATAAATAGCGAACGTGGAAAGAATGGCAAAATCATTCAGACGGAAATAGCACCAAGATGAAAGGGCTTCTGAGACCGCAGATTTTTTATGCAACCGTTTCCAAGTGTGTACAAAGCATTTGGAAACAATATCGACCCTGAGAAACCTTGCTATGGTTCTCCAGATGGTCGAGAAAAAGGACACCAACAGCCTCTCAGAAACAGAAGCAAATCGCACACAAAATTCTCTATTTTTTTTCAAACCAATTTCCAGTTCAAGAGTTTTCTAGCGTTTTCACATTCAACAGCATTTGCATGACCAAACCATGCTACGAATCAAGAAAAAATGTGCTATGTCTTGGAATATCGACTACAATAATCTTTGAAACAAATTTCAGATACAGGAAATTTGCGTAGATGTACATCATTTGTCATCTTTCAAAGCTATTGATTGCCTTGTTCGATCTTATTTTGTTCAAAAGGTATCTACAGCTTGTTATATGGGGGTTTTAGGCGCTATGGGGCCAGAAAAACAACAAGCATAGAAGAATTTTTATGAAATAAATAGCGAACTTGAGAAAAATGGCAACCTCATTCAGACGAAAAAAGGACTAAGATGAAACAGCTTCTGAGACCTCAGATTTTTTGTGCGCCCGTTTCCAAATGTGTAAAAAGCATTTGGAAACACTATCGACTCTTAGAAACCATTTTTTGGTTCTCCAGATGGTCGATAAAAAGGACCCCAACAACTTCTCAGAAACAGAAGCAAGTTGGACACAAAAATCTCCATTTTTCCAACTAATTTCCAGTTCAAGAGTTTTCTAGCGTTTTTCACAAATATTCACGTTTGCCTGAACAAGCAATTACTATGAATCAAGGAAAAAAGTGCTGTTTCTAAGAATATCGACTACTATAAAATTTGAAACAAATTTCAGTTATAGGAAATTTGCTCAGATTGACACCATTGGCCATCTTTCAGACATATTCATTGCCCTTTTTTGCGTCATATTCTGTTAAAAAAGCATCTAGAGCCTGTTATATGAGGGTTTGTGGCACTATGCGGCCAGAGAAATTACAAAGATAGAAGAATTTTGACGAAATAAATAGCGAACGTGGAAAGAATGGCAAAATCATTCAGACGGAAATAGCACCAAGATGAAAGGGCTTCTGAGACCGCAGATTTTTTATGCAACCGTTTCCAAGTGTGTACAAAGCATTTGGAAACAATATCGACCCTGAGAAACCTTGCTATGGTTCTCCAGATGGTCGAGAAAAAGGACACCAACAGCCTCTCAGAAACAGAAGCAAATCGCACACAAAATTCTCTATTTTTTTTCAAACCAATTTCCAGTTCAAGAGTTTTCTAGCGTTTTCACATTCAACAGCATTTGCATGACCAAACCATGCTACGAATCAAGAAAAAATGTGCTATGTCTTGGAATATCGACTACAATAATCTTTGAAACAAATTTCAGATACGGGAAATTTGCGTAGATGTACATCATTTGTCATCTTTCAAAGGTATTGATTGCCTTGTTCGATCTTATTTTGTTCAAAAGGTATCTACAGCTTGTTATATGGGGGTTTTAGGCGCTATGGGGCCAGAAAAACAACAAGCATAGAAGAATTTTTATGAAATAAATAGCGAACTTGAGAAAAATGGCAACCTCATTCAGACGAAAAAAGGACTAAGATGAAACAGCTTCTGAGACCTCAGATTTTTTGTGCGCCCGTTTCCAAATGTGTAAAAAGCATTTGGAAACACTATCGACTCTTAGAAACCATTTTTTGGTTCTCCAGATGGTCGATAAAAAGGACCCCAACAACTTCTCAGAAACAGAAGCAAGTTGGACACAAAAATCTCCATTTTTCCAACTAATTTCCAGTTCAAGAGTTTTCTAGCGTTTTTCACAAATATTCACGTTTGCTTGAACAAGCAATTACTATGAATCAAGGAAAAAAGTGCTGTTTCTAAGAATATCGACTACTATAAAATTTGAAACAAATTTCAGTTATAGGAAATTTGCTCAGATTGACACCATTGGCCATCTTTCAGACATATTCATTGCCCTTTTTTGCGTCATATTCTGTTAAAAAAGCATCTAGAGCCTGTTATATGAGCGTTTGTGGCACTATGCGGCCAGAGAAATTACAAAGATAGAAGAATTTTGACGAAATAAATAGCGAACGTGGAAAGAATGGCAAAATCATTCAGACGGAAATAGCACCAAGATGAAAGGACTTCTGAGACCGCAGATTTCTTATGCAACCGTTTCCAAGTGTGTACAAAGCATTTGGAAACGATATCGACCCTGAGAAACCTTGCTATGATTCTCCAGATGGTCGAGAAAAAGGACACCAACAGCCTCTCAGAAACAGAAGCAAATTGGACACAAAAATCGCCATTTTTCCAACTAATTTCAATTTCAAGAGTTTTCTAGCGTTTTTCACAATTATTCGCGTTTGCGTGACCAAATCATTACTATGAATCAGGGAAAAATGTGCTATCTCTAAGAATATCGACTACTATAAAGTTTGAATCAAATTTCAGTTATAGGAAATTTGCTCAGATGGACGCCATTGGCCATCTTTCAGACATATTCATCGCCCTTTTCTGGGTCATATTCCGTTAAAAAAGCATCTACAGCCTGTTATATGAGGGTTTGCGGCGCTTTGAGGTCAGAAAAATTACAAGGACAGAAGAATTTTGACGAATTAAATAGCGAACTTGAAAAAAATGGCAACCTCATTCAGACAAAAAAGCACCAAGATGAAAGGGCTTCTGAGGCCTCAGTTTTTTATGTACCCGTTTCCAAATGTAAACAAAACATTTGGGAAAAATATCGGCCCTTAGAAACAATTCTATCTTTCCCTAGATGGACGAGAAAAAGGACACCAACAGCCTCTCTCAGAAACAGAAGCCAATTCGACACAAAGTTCTATGTTTCTTCCAACCAATTTCAAAATCATGAGTTTTCTTGGTTTCTCCACAAATTATTGCTTTTGCACTAACATACCATTACCATAAATCAAAGAAAAATAAGCAGGCAAAAATAAACAAAACAAAAAACCAGACAGCTGGAAAAAATTTAAAAAAAAAATCAGTTACAGGAATTTTGCACATCTGCGCGAAATTTTTCATTTTTAAAACTTATTCATTGCCTCGTTATGGGCCCATATTGTTCAAAAAATTCCTACTGCCTATAAAGCTGGTGTTTCAGGCATTTGGAGGCCGAATAAATTTCGACGATTGAACAATTTTAACGAAACACAGTTGGAGGCCGAATAAATTTTGAAGATTGAATAATTTTAATGAAACACAGTATCACACACGACCTAAATAATTGAGCCCCTTGGTCACAGGAGGCTTTGAGCAGAAAACAAAACACAAAAAGCGCAAAACCATCAGTGTGAGCGCTTACAATCCAAAATGCACTGCTTCTAGGCAGCGCTGCGCAAAAAGAACGCACTCGATGAGTGCTGAAACGCACGACTAAAATAATTAGGGCTCCTGGTCACAGGAGGTTTTGAGCAAAAAGAAAAAAAATGAAAAAAAACACACTGCGCAAGCCATCTCTGTGAGCACCTACGCCCAAACTGCACTGCTACTAGGCAGCGCTGCACACAATAACGTGCACTCGATGAGTGCTAACACACGACCTAAATAATTGCAGCGCTTGGCCACTTGGTCATATTCCGTTAAAAAAGCATCTCTAGCCTGTTATATGAGGGTTTGCGGCGCTTTGAGGTCAGAAAAATTACAAAGATAGAAGAATTTTGACGAATTAAATAGCGAACTTGAAAAAAATGGCAACCTCATTCAGACAAAAAAGCACCAAGATGAAAGGGCTTCTGAGGCCTCAGTTTTTTATGTACCCGTTTCCAAATGTGTACAAAACATTTGGGAAAAATATCGGCCCTTAGAAACAATTCTATCTTTCCCTAGATGGACGAGAAAAAGGACACCAACAGCCTCTCTCAGAAACAGAAGCCAATTCGACACAAAGTTCTATGTTTCTTCCAGCCTATTTCAATTTCATGAGTTTTCTTGGTTTCTCCACAAATTATTGCTTTTGCACTAACATACCATTACCATAAATCAAAGAAAAATAAGCAGGCAAAAATAAACCAATCACAAAACCAGACAGCTGGAAAAAATTTTTAAAAAAATTCAGTTACAGGAATTTTGAACATCTGCGCAAAATTTTTCATTTTTAAAACTTATTCATTGCCTCGTTATGGGCCCATATTGTTCAAAATATTCCTACTGCCTATAAAGCTGGTGTTTTAGGCTTTTGGAGGCCGAATAAATTTCGACGATTGAACAATTTTAACGAAACACAGTTGGAGGCCGAAAAAATTTCGAAGATTGAATAATTTTAATGAAACACAGTATCACACACGACCTAAATAATTGAGGCCCTTGGTCACAGGAGGCTTTGAGCAGAAAACAAAACACAAAAAGCGCAAAACCATCAGCGTGAGCGCTTACAATCCAAAATGCACTGCTTCTAGGCAGCGCTGCGCAAAAAGAACGCACTCGATGAGTGCTGAAACGCACAACTAAAATAATTAGGGCTCTTGGTCACAGGAGGCTTTGAGCAAAAAGAAAAAAAATGAAAAAAACACACTGCTCAAGCCATCTCTATGAGCACCTACGCCCAAACCGCACTGCTACTAGGCAGCGCTGCACACAATAACGTGCACTCGATGAGTGCTAACACACGACCTAAATAATTGCAGCGCTTGGCCACAGGAGGCGCTGAGGAAGCACAAAAAAATGCTCAGGCCATCTCTGTGAGCGTTGGAAAGCAGAAAAACAAAGAAAGCACGACGTGCGTACTCACTGTTTAACGTCTGCTGCTGCTGCTCAAAGACAAACAAAAGCTCTGAAAAATCAGAGCTTTAGCTTAAAACGAAAACAAACACAGACACAGCGAAACACAGAAACACAAAGAAAGACACCCGAAAACGCCCGAAAAGCGCTCGCACGCACGCACCGTACCTACATCCCCAACATGGGGTGCATCAAAGCCCAGCGGAGTGGATCCGAGTAACCGGCGTCTCAACGGGACAGGGGGGTGCACCCCATGGGGCGAAACGCCCTCCCCTTAGAATAATAGTATATATTAGTATCAAGGGGTTGAGGAGAAGGTCATCCCAGAACTGATTCGGCTGAAAATTGGAGAAAAGTTTCCTCGCTATCTATGGGTGTTATTGCAGCACTGGTGGGACATCAGTTTTAAATTGACTAGTGTTATATTTATTGACTAATGTTATAAATAGTAATAACACACGTTATAAATGTAATAACACACTATTTGACTAAAGTTATAAATATTTGTTATAAGTAATGTTATAAATACAAGCGACTATAACCAAAAGTCACAGGAACAACCAGCGACATAAAGTGGGTCCATAGAAACACTACCAGAGACAACTATCGATAGTTTTCTTTATTTCCCAAGCGAATTACCTCAATAAAAGCATGAAATGAGAGGGTTGGGGTGGTCATTTGCAGAGTGAAAATTGAAACGCGAAACGTAACAGTCACTAAAATGTCAAAATGACCGTATATTTTGAGGTCACTTTCTCAAAAACGGCTGAAAGAAACAGAACGCCATATACAGGGATTCAAGTAAGGCTCAACTTCAAATAAACAAGCAGATTGAAATTCGGTTATCTCTGCACGGAGTTATTCCAACATAAATGTACCGTACCAAATGACCCAAAATGACCCATTTCGGGTCCTTTTTCCCAAAAAAACACCTGAAGAAACCCTGAAAACACGCCACAATAACTATCCAAAAGCAGTACAACTACCGTACAGTGCTATAGCACTAATTTTTTCAGCGGAAAACAGTCATTTCAATGAACTGACACCAGGAACAGACATGACACTAAAATGTACCTGACACTAAAATGTCAAAGTGACCGTATGTGTCGAGGCCAACTTCTCAAAAACGGTTGAACGAAACAAAACGCCATTTACAGAGATTCAAG